>NC_142187.1:35220000-35435000 GCF_026936395.1 Plectropomus leopardus | reverse complement strand
GCAGGGAGACGAAAGTGTTGTGGTCCAAATTTCAAAAGAACTACTGAACAAACGAACCTTTAGCTAACATGTCTTTGTTTTAACCTCCATTGTTGTTTTTTTACTCTCGTTTGAAAAAAAGAAAATGCTGTTTGTTGATAAAAAAGAGAAAAAGAGAGACGCTTTTTAGTCGGTGGATCCAAGAAAAGATGCAAAAATCGCGTCACGTCACATATACGACAAAATCAGTTTATCCGGACACGAAGTTCCGAAAATCTCGACCTTCAGCTGATTAAAAACACGCTCGCCGTCGGTGCGTCTGCACCTCCGATGTGACGGTTTGCGGCTTTGAGCAGCGCAGATCTGAGAGCTGCCGCTCGGTAAAAGCCGCAGCATCGCTTCACAATCTTTTCCACCACAAGAACTTTTCACAGAACCCAGAAACGTTCAGAACGACGTTCGGATTTATCTGCTCGAGCCGCAGTTCCTACCTCAGAAAAAGTCTCTGCGGCCGAGGTCTACGTTCAGTCTCAGTCACCGCCAAAAACCGAACACGAGCTCAGCGAATCTAAACTAAACGTCGCTACGATTCAGCTCTACGAGTAATGATGAAGCCAACAGCAGCGATACTTAGGGCCCGATAGGGTGCCGTGTGGCCCCCCAACCATTTTCTCATTCTCAGTAAAAACAAAGTGATGGACTCTGTGAACAGTTTTTGTCCTTTTAGTCTCCGTAAGGTCTCAGAGACATAAAACAGCATCAACATAGAGCTTGTTAATCAAAAAAAGAGCCAGAGGAGGATCCCCCACACCCCCGACAGAGGACACAGCTGAGACACTGATGTCCTAAAATCACAGAAACATCTAAAAGTCTCAGAAATGTTGGAAAATTTTAGAAACGTCCTAAAATCCTAAAGCTGTCTCAAATCCTTAAAATGTCCTTAAACCATAGAAATGTCAGAAAATCCTTAAAACATCCTAAAATCCCCAAAATATCCAAAAACCCTCGAAACATGTACGAACTTTCGATGAGTTTCTGCTTCAGTCATCAAACTTCAGACTTCCTGAGTCCGAATCCTTTTCTTAGTTTTGACGCGTTTCCTTTTTCGTTTCGTGCTTTAAATTAATGTCTCTTTGACCAGAGCTTCGTGTCATCTGAGGTTTGAAAGTCTCTCTCTTCCCTAAAATCACGCAGAAGACGATCTTGGTTTCTCGATGTGCATTTCTTGTTTCTGGATTCTTTGGTGGAAAAGAGTCGAAACTCTCAGGAGCCAGTTTGTTGTTGGTAAATTAAAAGAGAAAAACAGAGACAATCGCAAACTATTCAAACTAGCTGGAGGTTTGAAAACGCTGTCCTCAGAACGGGTTTAACCCTCTATGGTACGCACTGTGATGCCAGATGGTTAAAAGAAAAAGTGTGTGTGTGTGTGTGTGTGTGTGTTTGTCATAAAACAGACTTCGTAAACCAAATTTTAATAAATTCTCAAAAAATATATTTCTGGCGTACGTTTTTACATTTTTCTCACTGTAGGTCATAATTATGAAATTAAAACAGAAAAACGCTTGAAACACGCTGAACAACAACATACTGAACTTTTGCGTAATATTTACGTTCTTTGAGACGCACCTGTATCGTATGAGTGTAAATGACGTAAATTAGGAGTGCTGGAGGCAACACGGCACCACAGAGGGTTAAACACCGCCTTATTTCGGTTTTTGCAGTCCATTTCCAACGTTGATCTAAAAACCTGTTCAGGTACGATATGCTTCGGTAGGAGCGGTGGTTTTTTGGCTGTGACGTGTGGACGGCTAACGTGGTTATCAGCAGAATAAACTGGAGACTGAAAGCAGTTCGTCAGCGAAGAGAAGGCGAAGCACGGAGACGGAGCGGGACTGAAACGAGGGAGACCTCAGACTGATGTGGACCCGAGCTTTCTCCGTGTTTGGACCGATCGGATCAGTGGGACTGATGACTGGAAATCTTTCCTTTTGAGCTTTTGATTTTGCTGTGTACGTTAACGCTGCCGTGTCAGGGATTGTATGGCATTAACTGTTTGAAATGATTTTTGTGTGTCGGCCAAATAAAGTTTTTACATTTTTAAGAAAAATCTGATTCTCGAAGTTTATTTCCATCAGCCTTTTTCAGAAGCTAAACTTATTCAGCAATTAATGATCATCTGCTGCTGTGAGACAGGAAACATCAGAAATTATAATGGAGATTAATGATGAGGTAAAATGCAGCGATACCCGACCCGCAGCCTGCTGACCAAATCTGTCCAAAAATCCTTTAAAAAGAGAAAAAAAAACCAAGGGTAGAAAGAGCAGCGCGGAGCAGCAGACGAACTGTTTAAACTTCGGGCCTGATGTTCTCAGCAGCTATCGCGGCGTCCTTATCGCCTCAGTATCTATCTTCGCTTGATTTCCACTGAGATAGTTCGTACAGATGAAACGTCTTTTGCCAAGTTGCTCGTTGCCTTTTTAACATTATTTTCAGGAGAAATCACACCAGTGAGCTCAGATTCAGGTACAAAGGGTTAAGTACGAGGATAATTTTGACATACTTGTGGTTTATGTATGTACTTCATGTTACTTTATATAACTGATCTCCTCAGTAATGTTATCACCTGTGGATCTTCGGATTATTCATCTCCCTCCTGTCTGTCCTAATCTCCAAAATAAAAATTGAATTTTTGTTGTTTATCGAGAAACAAATGATCACAGTCAGTTTTCCCCCTTCGGTCGATATTTTTAACTCCTTCTTAAGACTCATCGTTTCACTTCTGCTTTTCACTCCACACAAATGTTCTTTGTTTTTATTCCGTCTGGAGTTTTCTTGATTCATTTCCGATTATCTGAATTTATTTTTAACTCATAATTTGTTTTGTTTTAAGGGGCTCTCTTAATAAATGCTTTTTTATGCACTTTTATTTATTTATTTATTACTTTTGTTGTTTAATATTTCTTTTATGTATTTCTATTAGTTTTCCACCTCAGGTCCATCTGCAATTTATTTCCAACGTTATGGTGTCCATGTGCTGTAAAATCATCATCAGTTTACGGTTAGCTCAAAGTGTTGTAGTCCACCACCGTCACTCAGATCTCATCCGCAGGTCACAGTCACTGTTTCAGTGCAGCCGCCCAACACCAGCTGGTTCACTTTTGCAAAATCTGGGTTGGAAGCTTTTGTTTAAATCCCAAACCCAAAATCTGAACGTAAAGGTCTCATCTCTGTTCAAAGATTCCTTCACATCTTTATACAGCTTCAATGTAATGCTCAACTGACAGGCTGCAGGCCAAACCTGGACCCTGAAAGGGGGCCAGGTTTTGTCCTTTTAGTCTCCATAAGGTGTCAGAGACATAAAACAGCACCAAAACAGAGCTTACTGATCAAAAAAAAGATCCAGAGGAGGATCCCCCACACCCCGACAGAGGACACAGCTGAGACACTGATGTCCTAAAATCCAAGAAATATCCCAAAATCCTAGAAACGTCCTAAAAGCAGAGACATGTCTCAAAATATAAGAAATGTCCTTAAATCATAGAAATGTCCTCAAAACCTAGAAAAGTCCTGAAATCCTACAAATTTCCTAAAATCCTGAAAACATGAGGCTGCTGGCACCAAACAACGTGAGCTCAGTCTCCCACACACACACACACACGTGGAATGAGCTACTTCCTGTCAGATGTTTTTCTTGGGAATTACTAACCTCCAAAGAATCTGAAGACTCTGTGTGTGTGTGTGTGTGTGTGTGTGTGTTTTTCTTTATCAGTCATGATAACAAACCAGAGGATCTGAGGACGCAGCTGTTTCTGGTCTTTACACCATAAACTGTAACTTTCAACTGTGTTTCTATGAGGATCGACCCAACATCACGAAACACCACGAAACATCACGAAACAACACGAAACAACACGAAACATCACGAAACAACACGAAACAACACAAAACATCACGAAACAACACGAAACAACACGAAACATCACAAACCATCACGAAACAACACGAAACATCACAAACCATCACGAAACAACACGAAACATCACAAACCATCACAAAACAACACGAAACATCACAAACCATCACAAAACAACACGAAACATCACAAACCATCACGAAACAACACGAAACATCACAAACCATCACGAAACAACACGAAACATCACAAACCATCACGAAACAACACAAAACATCACGAAACATCACGAAACAACACGAAACATCACAAACCATCACGAAACAACACGAAACATCACAAACCATCACGAAACAACACGAAACATCACGAAACATCACGAAACAACACGAAACATCACGAAACATCGTGGAATATAACTGAACACAGCAACACAACAGCATGACAGGATGGTAATCTTTAAAAAACTACTCAAACAAAAGCGGTCTGACAGATTCGGGCGCGGCTCACAGCAGGAGCTGAGTGTCAGTATTTCTACTAACTAATGTTTAATAAACAAAAAGTCATCTGTGATAATGTTGAGTATTTATGAAGCAAAGAAAAATATCTGAAGATGAGACGACAGAAGTGCAGTCTCCCTGAGAGGTCAGATCTTCCTCTCTGGAAGCGTCCGATTCAGTTTTCCCGCCGTCCCTTTGTTCCTCTGCTCGGCTGACTCATCGTGGACAGTAAATTCATCCAAACACGTCTTTTTTCTGTGGGCGACTCAGGTCACAGGAACGTCTTCCTGCTGAGCACGCTCACTGTGACATCATCACCAGCATCATCATCCTCAGGACACAAACTGCACAGCAGGGACTCACAACTTCTGCAACTTTGGTACTGAGTTGCTATGACGACGGCGGCGCACGTGTGCGCAGCAGCCAGTAGCTCATCAAATCCTTTCTATTTTTTTGCGATATTTTTCTGACTGCGTGTCCTCCTCTGCTGAAGCACGACTTTTCTAAAGAGACACTTATCAACATCAGCGTATAGGTTGTTTTTTTTTTGCGATAAATGATTTTTTTGTTATTTTTTTTAATTTGATGTGTTTCCATTAGGCACATTTTATTTTTGAAATTTAAATTTTCAATTTAAGGGATTAACGAAAATGTGACTATTGTGCTCGAGTTTCTCTCTTTGATAAATGAATGTCACAAACTCGTTTCAGCAACCAAAATGACTCTTTCTGTGCTGTTTTATCAGAAATTTGAACCAAAAAGTCCAATAAAAATGTTTTTCATGGTACCTGCGATGACCCCTGCAGCCTGCAGGAGGCGCCAGCAGAGACGCCGCACTGACGATCTCAGCAGGATACAAGCTGAGCTTTATAATGAGGCTTTATAACGACTTTCAGGTGTCACTCACCTCAGAGGGAGGAAGTTGGGGGCGGGACATCTGCTGTAACTGTAGAAAGCTCGCCGACGTCCTCCTGAAACAACGACAAAATTACGGACAAATACGACCAATGAACACTGAAGGAAGTCTAACCGGAGAAGTTTCAGCCGGTTGAAATCTGCATCGCTCACCACGAGGTGACACTAAATTTGTATCGATCGATGCCTTTCTGTCCCATTCTGAAAATAAATGAAGCCAGTTTGTTCAGGTTTCAAAGGCGGACGCAGAGAGACGCATATTTTGACAAGTAGTTGACAAAGTGTCTGTATTTGACGAGTTGGGATAAATGTTGGTGTGTTGTATGTGTATGCAATGACACAGAATTAAATTTTGTGCAAAGAAAAAAACTCCTCCTGCGAAACTTTTACCTGTGAATAACTGTTTCATCTGCGTGCGAAAATACATCAATACATGTTTATGTTAAACCTTCACAGACGACCACAGTTTTACAAGTAAAGATGCATTTTTACGTTTTATCTGAATATTTTTTTATCATGAAATGTAAAATAATTCAAGATTACGAAACTCTTGTCCTTTTCTGTTGAGCGACGGCTGTACGGTGGCCTAAAGTCAAACTTTAGTGACTCAAACAGGTCAGATTACATTATTATCACCTGCGGCAGTTAAAAATAAACCGGTGTGGTTTTTATTGTCAGACACAGATAATAAAACAGGTGGATCGACTCTCACTGACTCCACTTCCTGTCATCTGCTCCAAGCGTCTGTTTATAAACCAGCTCACAACTGTCACTATTAATACACACACAATACAAAACTCCTCCTGCTTCATCTGCGTTTAGTATTCAGATATTTTACCCCAGTAAAAGTAGCAATACAACAGTGTCAGAATACTCTGTTACAAGTAAAAGTCCTGCACTCAAAATCAGTAAAAATACAAAAGCATCAAAAGATATGAATATTTACTCAAGTGATTGTTAATAGTGTAGTTTTTGTCCTTTTAGTCTCCATCAGGTGTCAGAGACATAAAACAGCATCAAAATAGAGCTTGTTGATTAAAAATGGAGCCAGAGGAGGATCCCCCACACCCCGACAGAAGTTTCAGATGGTCTTTGAACACATCATCTGTTATCTGTAAAAAAAAAAAAAAAAATCCATGGCTTTTCCAAAACTACCAGGGTATATTTCATTTTACAAAACGACTTTTCCAGGTTTTTCATGACAGCGTGAACCCTGTTTCGTGCTTTTTCAGTAACTGTGTAAAGAGCTTTATCAGTTTTGGAGTGTGAGTATAGTTACTAGAGTAAAGTTACACACAAACACCTGCTGCCCATATAAGGCGTTTCCTTCCTCCCGGTCAGAGGCATTGATGCCAGCAGGAAGCCGCTCCTCTGTTGGACTGATAACGCCGCCTGGCATGATGGGTAAACAGCGAGCACATGTGAGGCCTTATCAGCGGGCAGTTTGAGCTGTCAGGTGGAGTTTTACTTGTAGTTGTTGTTGGTTAACCAGACGGCAGCTGCCTGATGAGATTACGCTGAAACTCTGACGCCTGTTTTCTTTTCACCTCAGCCTCGTTTCTGACTCACGTCACAACTGTGCTCGCGTCTGTCGGTCGAAGTCGCCCCGTCTGCGGCGGCACGTACCGACATCGGCACCAGAGGTCGCCTGCAGGAGGTCGATCTCCTACATCCGTAAAACCCTTAACCCTTTGAAACCTGAGCAAATTGGCTTGATTTATTATTTTTTTTGTTAAATTTTAAACGGGAGTACGGTAATGACCAACTTAACAAGAAATGCCCCAAATATTCACAAAAACAAAAAACAAAACAAAACAACAACACACAAACAAAAACAAACTGAAAAAAAAAGCATGGATTGCGTTGGCGTATCATGCAGACGCAAAATGCGGCGGAAACGACATCGAAATGAGAACGGGCGGAAATATATAACAGACTCATGGTCTGCAGAAACATAAAATGCCAAAATTTTCGTAAGGCGGCTGAAACCGTAAAACTGAAATGATCAGTCAGTTAATCTACTGACAGAAAAACGTTTTCGATGGTTGAAGTAACTTTTCACGTAAACTCATTTCACGATTCCAGCTTCTCAAATATGTAGATTTTGTCCTTTTTCTTTTTAATAATAATAACAATAATAACTATATATTAATAATTATACTAATTCAGGAGTATTTTTACTGTGTAGTATTAGTACTTTGACTGCAGTAAAGGGTATTAACTCGGCCTCGACACAAAGGTAACGTTTTTCTGTCTCACCTGAGCTACAGTCTGAATAAACTCAAACACATGAAGCTTCTCCTAAAGGTCGGCCGAGGTTCTCAGAAAAACACGAGGTGGTGCGTTTGAAGCTCAGGAAACGCTGCAGTATTTTTAGCCGCTGTTTGATGTACTTTCACGCACTAAAACATCTTTCTGCCTGCTTTCATTTTCTTTCTCGTCACCTCTCTTCTGTCACGAGTGGAAAAACCGTCTGCGGTGATGCGAGAGCACAAACGTAAGTTTGTTTGTATAAAACATTTGAAACGTGAAGTTCAGCGAGAAATTCAGTGACCCAAAAAACTGCAAAAAATCTGCGACACAAAAGACCCCTAAAATTATATGAAAATTAGTAAAAGAAAAAAGCAAAAGAAACAACAAAAGGAAAGGTAAAAAAATATATATATTATTATTTAATTAATAAATGAAATAAGTTTAAATTGAACAGAATATTCAGTTGACAATAACGAACTCATAAAATAATTTTTGCAACTGAAAAGGTCACAAGTCAATAAATTAGACCTTTTATTTTGCAGCCATGCATGCAGTCAGGTGCTGGTGGACTTTATTTAGATAGATAGATAGAGAGATACTTGTTTTTTTCTGGGTGTGTATTTAGCGTTTCTGCAGGAGAGCTGCTGCTGAAACTCGGTGCTCCTCAGGCTGAGCGGTGAGCCGGAGCGTGGAGGGCGGAGGGACCTGAGGCGCCGCTGACTCACTTCTGACACATTTAGATTTTCCACATTTAACAGCACGTTTCTTTTTGGTCACAGATTTTTTTTTCTTTTCGTTGTTGCCTCAAAGGGAAACTCCCCGTCAGACCTCCTCTCCTCCATCTGTCTCTGCGATCATCCCTCTCTCATGTTGGACTCATTTTTACACTTTTGATTAAAGTTTTTTTTCCTTCATTGTCTTTGTGCATTGCTTTTGTTTTTATCAAATATTTGAGTACATTTTTGTCTTTTTTCCAGAGTCACAAGGATGAAACAGAGTCCAACTTCATGCTGAATTTTATGACTTTGTGCCGTTTTCCTTTCATTTACCTCGTATTTACTGTTTGAGTATATATTTTTTTATATTATTATTATCTTTTTATTTATGTATCTGTTTGTTTACTTAGTAATTTGCTTATTTGCTCATTTATTTACTTAAGTCTTTTTTTTATTTTTCCATTTTTGAATTTACACACTAATGTGTTTGTGTGTGCTGGGGAGGGATTTCGGTTTTATTACATGAAGCAGTTTGTTTGAAAAGTGCTGTACAAACAAAGTCTCATTGATTGATTGATTGATTGATGATTGATTGATTGCATGGTCTTCACCAAGAAAAATTCAGTTTAAATCCCTAAGAAACGTAAGTGGAAATTTGACTTGATATTATCTGGCCACGCGTTGTTTTATTATTTATTTGTTAGATTATTTTCGTATTTTCCATCTCTGAATTGTTGAGTAACTTTTTTAACGGTCTGAAGCTGAAAGTGTTTCGCAGAAAGATGTTTTCCGTCGTGTTCCTCACTCACTCTTCACACCACAACAACAGAAAAGTCACGGAGCGACCGTCGCGTCTCTGGGAAGTGAGCGCTGCGTCGTGCTGCGGTTTCACTTTCCGCGCAGCGTGGAGGCGACGCCCGGGAAACCCAGCAGGGTGCGACGTGGGCGTGTTGGGGGGATGCCATCATGGCGTCCCGTGGGGACGGGCTGGGTGGGGGGAGTACAGGCTGCACTACGCTTTGTGTTATTAGATTTTACCTGCGTGCAGCTGTTAATGTTTCACAATACAGCTGCAGAAAAAGACATTTTTCTGTGTTTGCTGCCGGAGGCCCAGAGATTATTTTTCACATCAGTTTTTATTTAAGTGACGTTATTCTGGACAATTAGAGCCACAAACAAAAGAAATTAAATTTATAAACTAGCTGGAGAGTCTACAGGCGTCCACACAGGTCTGCAAAAAAGCCAGAGGAAGTTACACACACACACACACACACACACACACACACACACACACATATATATACTTATACACCTTTAGTATGAACTTTGGTACCTTCACTTTTCTGGCTGCATGAAGTCGGGCTCAGACTCAGTGGGAAAATGACAAAAACGTACTCAGAGATTTGGGTTAAAAGCAGATGGACAGCTTAAAGACAATGGAGGGAAAAAATAAAACAGAGACCATGAAGGAGCAAAAACATGAAGCCTTTTACAGCTAATGCTAACATGCATTTTGGGTGATCGATCTCGAGTGGGTATGTATTATATATAAAAGAACGAGTAAAACAGAGATAAAAACCTGAGAGCGTGCACACTACTGCGTACCAAATTCAACGTACAGTGGAGGACGGAGGATCTCTGTCGGAGGGACGACATCCGAGGCAACAATGACAAGAAAAACTCTGTGACCAAGAAGAAACGTGCTGTCAAATTTGGAAAATCTAAATGTGTCTAAAGGCGAGCAGTCGGAGGTTTTCGGCGTGTGAATGAGAGCTGTTGGTTCATTCGGCCCTGCGGGCTGTTAAACCGGCTCTGACCCGACACCGAGCCGCCAACGTCTCTGTGAAAACGACATCCAGCGATTTGCACGATAATGTTTGTAAGAGTCAAACAGCTGGAGGGCAGGCTGCTGTTTGCTTTCAAACGCACTGTTACAGACGGCAGCGCTCTGCCGTTATAGGAAACATCTTTATTTCCTGTCTGCCTCAGGGCGGGAAGACGAGGCCGATCCCCAGTACAGACCCAGGAACCACTGGGAGCACTGGGAAACTGTTATCTCGGACCCTGAAAACAGACGATTGTTTCATATGGCACAAGAAGTTATGTTATTGTTATGTTTTATTTTGGTTTTTTATTTTTTGTTTTCTGTGTTTTCTAAAATCAAACCACTTTGCTCGGCGCTTAGAGGTTTGTGATACTTGTGAAAGGCGTTTGAATGCAGCACGATCCAGGTTTCAAAGGGTTAAATGTGCATGTTTTCCTTATTTTTTTGATCATTCGTCTCAAAAACAAGATGATGTTTCCGCTCTTCATCCCTCCTACGAAACTGAGCGTCACGAATGTGATAACGTGCACGAGGACAAACTCACCTCATTAACAGGTTCCTCAGCTGCTGCTCTGAACGCAGCGCTGTCTCTGTGTCTCTGTCTGTCTCTGTGTCTCTCCGTCTCTGTCTCTGTCTGTCTCTGTGTCTCTGTCTGTCTCTGTGTCTCTCCGTCTCTGTCTGTCTCTGTCTGTCTCTGTCTGTCTCTCTGTGTCTCTGTCTCTGTCTGTCTCTGTGTCTCTCTGTCTCTGTCTCTGTCTCTCTCTGTCTCTGTCTCTGTCTCTCTGTCTCTGTCTGTCTCTCTGTCTCTGTCTCTCTGTGTCTCTCTGTCTCTGTGCTCTGTGTCTCTCTGTCTCTGTGTCTCTGTCTGTCTCTGTGTCTCTGTCTCTGTGTCTCTGTGTCTCTCTGTCTCTGTCTCTCTCTGTCTCTGTCTCTCTGTCTCTGTCTGTCTCTCTGTCTCTGTCTCTCTGTGTCTCTCTATCTCTGTGCTCTGTGTCTCTCTGTCTCTGTGTCTCTCTGTCTCTGTGCTCTGTGTCTCTGTCTCTCTGTGTCTCTCTGTCTCTGTGCTCTGTGTCTCTCTGTCTCTGTGCTCTGTGTCTCTCTGTCTCTGTGCTCTCTGTCTCTGTCTGTCTCTGTCTCTGTCTCTGTCTCCTGATTGACTCGCAGGTGTTGCTCATCACGGTCAGGTGACGTTTCTCAGGTGTGTAATCACATTAACTTTGTATTTTTAAGACCTCAGTATCTGCTTCTTCTTATACTTCAAACTTTGTGATCAGAAAATTTTAATTCTTAAGTCCAAAGAGAAAAAACAGCACATTTAAAAAGTTTTGTTTGTCATTAAAAGGTTGAAGCGAATTATCTCGATTTTTTTAAGAAAAAAAAGAAAGAACGCAGTGAGCACTTTGAGAAAAAATGACCCAGAAATCAGCACAAAAAGAAAAAGTCTGATCGCTGAACAACAACAAATATCAAATTTGGGGATTTTGAGTTCTGCACAAAGTTTTTAAGCATTAACCCTTTAAAACCTGGATCGACATCACTTTTCTTGTGGTGCATTAAGATGCATTTCACAAACATTTAAATCTTCAAATGCTAAATATCCTGCAAATTTCAGGAAATTATTACGTTTGGAAAATTATTATTTTAAAAGCTACGGGAACAAGTCAAGAAAAACCATATGTAAAGTCATCATTACTGTATATCTGAGAATATTTACAGGATGATTATAATCTTTATTATAATCACTTTTTGTCAGGTCGAACTCAGCGCAGCGCAGATTAAAACGTAATTCTTCAATAACGACTCGTCACCACAGCGGTCATAAGCAGATTGTGCTCGCAGACTCGTGGGTTTTTTTTTTCTCTGATTTTCGGGTGATTTTATTTTTCCAAATTTCTTGCTAATTTTGGGGTCATTTCTTCTTAAATTGCTCTTTACCTTCTTCCTTTTGAGGAAATTGAGTCAGTTTTTTTAGGTTTCAAAGGGTTAAGATTCGCATTTGATCACAAACAGCGAGGACGATCTCAAAACGAGGAGACAGCGGAAACAGGAAACTCCTCACTCACCGCTGACCGCCCTGACTCAGCAGTCTGGACCGTCAGCATGACTCAGCACAGCGTAACTGTGACTCAGCACAGCTGCTCTTGATTTATTTATTTCATTGTCGAGAGAAAACGGTGACGTGGTGCATCAGGACGCGCTGAACACAGAAATGACTCTTATAATCAGTGTTGTTAAAGTCTGGGTTAGGGCTGCTCGATGGGATGATAATTCAATAGAAATATGATTTCAGACAATAAACTGTGAATAAATGTTTGCAGCATATGTGCAGAGTTTGGGGGGACGCAGGGGACACGTCCCCTCAATATTTAGATCATGTGCGTTTGTCAATAAAAGCATCAAAGCAACAGATCATTTTTTGTTTTGACAAAATTAAAGATGCTAAAAAACCTTTTCGGCCTAAATTAATGCAAAAAAGGTGCATAAAAACTCAACAGAATGCAGGACATAACGACACCTTTTACACCGTCTGATCGAGGCGTCAAAATCCAAGAAATGTCCTCCAACCAGAGAAATGTACGTCCTGTCATTGTCTTTGCTTTGGGGCCAAAAGTGGCCTAATAATCTGACCTTTGACCTCTGGGATAACTGGTGAATTTCTATCTAAAACATGGAAAAAAGCAATGAGCCACTTATATGTTTCTGCACTTATATATGTAATAAATGTTTCACGAATTACAAGAAATCCATACATTTAAAACACGTTTTTAAAAAGTGAGGAAAAAACATCCAGGAATAAAAAAAGTACGATTGCGGACAGTTTCGACTGGAAGCCGTCACGGGTCGCAGCCGCAGCGTCGACCGCGACCTTTGACCTTTGACCTTTGAAGTTAGGAAATAAAGATTATTCTTTCCCTGCAGTTTAACCGTCCTCTCCGCTTGTCGTTTTGGGATGTGAGCTCCCGCAGTGAGGCGAGGGAGCGGAGGAGCTGACTTTATATTTACGGACTTCACCGGAGCTCCACTTTCAGCTGTTTTCTCCGAGTTCGTTCACACGATTCATCGACGACCAAACCGGAAACAAAGCGTCTGCACGGCCGACCGAAAGCCTTTACTGAGAAACGCGCGGCTGCTGAAACCGTGAAACCGTCCCACACGACGACATCTGCTCCTTTTTTTGTTTCCAATCGCCTTTGACTGACTGCAGCCATCGCTTCTCTCGCCCTCAGATTTCACAATAAAACCAAACGGCTGAAACTCGACTCCGCCGCTTTTTTCGTTGACCCTCCCCAAAGCTACAAATGTTTCCCTTCAGCCTCTCTGAGCGACTCGAGGAAAATGCATGAAGCATTCGTCACGCGTAACGTGCTCAAAGACCATCAGACATTTGAGGATCCAAAGATCATTTCTATTTTTACATTTCTGTCTGTGATAACTGGCATCATTCTGGTTATTTTTATTGTGGTGGGGCCACGGGGTTGGAAGGCATGCTCTTTTTAAAAATCACCAAAAATCTTAAAAGAAAAACAAAATATAATTAAAAAAAAAACACTAAAAAGAAATAAAAATAGCTTAAAAATATTCAGCAATAAAAAAAACAACAATTTAAGGCAAACAAATGCAAAAAGTTGTTTTAAGAAAAAAAAGTGAAATAAAACAAAATCACCAATAAATTTCCAGGGGAAAAAATTGCCAGAATCGAAAGCAAAGTCATTTAAAAAAAAAAAAAATCACCAAAAATAAATACAAAGTTGTACGCTGCTCTAAAGATTTATTTAAGAGCCCCCCCCCCTCATAAATAATCAGCAGTCCCCTAAATTGATAAATAACCTCGAATAAGTTAAGTTTTAAAATAAAAGTTTTGAGCATAAAAAAGCATCGAAATAGAGCTTGTTCACAAGAAATAAGAAAAAAAAACGTCTCACGGTTTCTTACACTGACCTCCACTGTCTGGAAGGCCTTTATTTTGAAGAGTCCACAATGCTTTTGATGGACTTAAAAATATAAAAATATAAACTGTCTAAAAAAATATAATAAAGCAATTTAAAAATACAGGACAAAACCATGCTTTAGGAAGTGATTATTGATTAAATACACAAAAATAATATGAAATTATTGATCATTATGATCAGCTGAGAGTTGACACGTATTTATCTTTATATACAAATATAGAAAATATATAAATGTATATTTCCTGATACGACATCTGAATCCTGAACAAAACTTTAAATTAAAATATTGTCACTAAAAATAAAATAAAATAGAGAGAGAGAGTGAGACTGATCACAGACCAGCCGCCAGCATCAGTACGTTTCACTGTAAAGACACAAAATATTTAAGAATAATTATTCATAAATTGTCGGCTGCCGTCTGGACGCTCTGACGTCCGTTTCTGACAAAAAAATAAAAACTAAACTAAGACGAAAACGACGGAGCCGTTAATGTGAAGTCCTCAGCTGCTGCAGTCTGTGTTTGAGCTCTCTGCTCCTCCTCCTCAGCGCCTCCTTCATGGCCAGCAGCCTCCTCTCCTCCTCTCTGATCTCACAGATGAACTCCGTCGCCTTTTTCAGGATCGACACTTTGGCCGCTCGGTCGTTGTCGGCCACCGCCGGGACTTGGTCCCTCAGAGCCGTGAAGCTCATCTTCAGCTCGGTCCTGCGCTGCCTCTCCAGCACGTTGTGAGTCCTGCGTTTGTCGTTGTTGTCCTCGCCGTCTGACCCGGGGCTGCAGCACCGCCGGCCGCCGCTGTGCCGCGGCGCCGGACAGCTGCCCTCAGGCTTCATGCGTTTCCCAGCAGGCTGCTGGGCGGCGTAGTTGTGCTGGTGGATGTTGATGTGAGAGCGTTTCAGGACCAACGGGGGAGCGTCTGCTCTGCTGCTGCCGCCTGACCGCCGCGACAGCTTTCGCCTGTCCACCGTCACCACGTCAATCTCCTCCTCCTCCTCCTCCTCCTCCTCTTCTGGGGAAAGATACAGATTCTGGTGTAAGCTCTGGAGGTCTCTGCACCGCAGAAACAAAACTTTACTGTTGGTACGTTTGTTTTATGCAACTTATTGAATCTTTAAAGTCCGTGAAAAATGAATTCACAGATTTGTTTCGAAACAGATTTTAAATGCTGGAAACTGAAAACGTGTTACAAAGATCTTCACTATATAAAATATTACTCAGACTGTTTTTTCAACATTTTCCTGTTTAAAGAGTTTTCGGGAGGGCTATACTCAGCATAACCCCGCCCCCGACAATACAGCACTACAAAGACCAGAAGCATCACTAGCATAGTCCCGTGATTGGGGGCGTGTCCGCTGGAGGAGCGGAGGCCCCGCCCCCCGCGTCTCAGTTCAGAGAGTACTGAGTATTTTTTCAGGATTTTGAGACCCTTTTTTTTACAATCTTGGTGATTTTTTTTGGTCATTCAAATTTGGTCAGGTGTTTCACATCATCTTTCGGTGATGTATCACTTTAAACGGACTTTACCATGTTTATGTTTGCACTTTTTACCCACTTTGCACTGAAGCTGCTGTGCTGGATAAATAAAGTTTTATCTAATATCTGCTCGCAGTAATATCATTAAACTACTAATAACAATAATTGCAGCACTTTTGGGGTTTTTGAAGTTGCATCATTTACTGTCAGACATGTGTAGATGTAAAGCAGCTGTGTAAAACTTATAATGACATTTCTGTTTTACATCTCAGGTCTCATTTTTGCAGTTTTGTCCAAAATTCAGTGTGAAAACATCCCCGATTTATTTACCTTAAATCTACAAGAATTTAACTTTTCTTAACAGCCACGAGCAGTGCAACAAAAAAAGGCCCAAAACTGGAAGGAATTACTAAAATATTACAAAAAATACCTGAAAGTCAGGGGAAAAGGCCCTGAACAAAGTGCTAAAAAATACACAGATTTCCTTTTTTCTGTGTGCTCCTCACCTGATTCACTGTCACTGCTGCTGAGAGGCGGCGAGTCCAGCCTCAGTTCTGATGTCACCTCCTTCGCCGCTCCGTCCTCGCTCTTCACGGCGGTGCAGGGAAACACCACGGAGGGGTCGATGCAGTCGGCGGCTGCAGCGTGGAGGTCCTGCAGGTAGACGCCCGCCTGCTGGTCGGCCGCTCTGTCTGCGGTGGCGTTCGTGTTGCTGGTTGCGGAAGAGTCCCGGCGGGCCCGGAGCGAGGCCAGCCTCTCGGACACAACCTTCTCCAGCTTGGTGGCGGCGGCGAAGCTGCTGCTCCACATGCAGTCCTGGATGATGAAGGACTGGAGGAAGGCGGCGGAGGGGTTGCAGTCCTCGTCCAGCAGCTCAGACACCGCCTCCAGGTGTTCGGCGGCAGAGAGAGGGACGTCGGACAGGGAAGGCGTCCGGCTGGGGGACAGGGGGGGCGTGGGCAGCAGCTCAAACTTCTTCCAGATGTCCTCGCCGGGGCCTGGGAGGAGCTGGCTGCGACGAGGCAGGTAGAAGTCCTCCTCCTCGCCATCCAGGAAGAAGCAGGGCTGGACTGTGTCGTAGTCGTAATCGTAGGTTACGCTGGACATGGTCAACACCGGCGGCATGATGGCGGCCTGAAGAGACAAAACACGAGGTTACATGAAATGTCCTCAACACCTCGAGACGTCCTAAACTCTTAGAAACATCCTGAAATCAGAGAAACGTCCTGAGATCCTTGAAACATCCTAAAAACTGACAAAAGTCTTAAGATCCTAAAGACGTCCTCAAATCCAACTAGCATGCTAAAATGACAGAAATGTCCTAAAATCCTGGGTCTGCTGTGATTGGCCCCTGGCCTCTGGCCCCTGTCATTTTGCAAAAGTGGCCCCCAGGCAAAGAAAGCTTAGCATCCCTGACATAAAACAACCATGTCCAAAATAAGTTACTTTTTTGGTTTTTAGCTTTTGTCGTTTTAATTTCACCATTATTGTATAAAAATAGTGATTAAAAAGTTGATAAAAATACCAAAAAAAGTGGAATATTTTAGATTCGACCATTTAAGGATATGGAATGGACACTCTCCATAAAAAAATAGTAATTTTATTCATAAAGCAGTGACTAAAAAAAGGGAAATTAAAATGTCTCACGTAATCTGACCTGTGAAAACTTCTGTGGTTTCAATGATGATTTTCACTGATTTCACTGATTTCACTGATTTCACTCAAGAATGAGGTTGTCTGATTGTCTTATCACTTTAAATTGTGACTCAAACGTCTTGTGTTTGTCGTCAGCAGGTGACTCTTAAAGTCGGTATGCATACGAGCCTCCAAAAAACGTTCACAAAGGGGTTACGTTGCCTTCAGAAAAAGAGATCATGTGTACTGGATGTTATTAACCCTTTGAAACCTGGAACAACACTTTTTCTTGTGCTGCCTTCACACACCTTTCACAAGTAATCTAAGATTTCCAAAATAATTTCCAAAAATATTGGGGAAAAAAGAAAAATGCTGAGGAAAAAAATATTAGAATTATCATAGTTACAAATTTAAAACTATGTTACAAAATGATTATACTTTTTCAGGGCATTTCTGTGTTGTTCATTTGTAACTTTGGGATTTTCTTGTTCTTTTTATTTTTCTTGCTAATTTTTTTTGATGATTTCTTCTTTTGCTGCTCACTGCATAAGCCAATGTTTTTGAAAGAAATGCCAAATTTCTCAGGTTAAAAAGGTTAAGTGAGGTTCTTGAAATGTCATGTGATTATGTTCAGGTGGGATTTGCTGTCAGTGTTCACCAGTCCCACATTCACACAAAACTCCGTTCAAAAAACTGTCGATTTAATTTTCTTTTCGCTGTGATTCGGGTTTAAAATTCACGATATGACTCAAAGAAAAAGATTTTTGATCAACAGATGACAATCTAGAATTCGGCTTGTAAAAATGTCTCAATTTAAAATTGAACTCCTCAAAACTTTGTTTTTTGGTCACTAGATTTCTCTCCATGGTCCACATGGATGGAAACTTTAATAACAAACGAGTTCTTTCAGAGTTGTGTTCATTTTAATATCTGGTTCAGGTGTTACCGGGAGGCAGATTATAACCGTACAGGTGAGGGGCGGTGCTAAACTACCTGTCTTCAGTTATCACAGCCACCACATTAACTGCGAAATCTCTGTAAAACTTACTGAAGAGTCACGGCTACCTGAATAATGTAACCATTATTATATTACAGTACAGTACAAAACCTCATTACGGTAACGGTAAATTTAGAAATTCTTTCAATTACAAATAAAAGAAGACTCTGATATAAATATTTACCATCAATGTAGGACGATATTGACTTCGGCATGTAAATATACACCAAACAGCACACGCCATTGAAATCATCGGAGAGTTACAACACTGCTAAAACCCGCTGACAGGTGAGGTGCTGCAGGTACATCATCAACCTGTCTGCTGTCAAAACACGCAACTCTATTTAAATACTATGAAATCATAATTTTAGGGGACAAAGATCAAATGAGAGTATGTGACAAAGGTAAAACTAACTGAGAGGATAAATTCGGCGTATTTTTGTTGGACTAATTTGGTGTTAAATTCTCCAAAAACACCTGTCCACAGCAGAGACCGTTAGCTCACCGTTATGAGTAAACTTGGCGGATCAGACGTGAAAAACGAGTAAAATCCAAATGTTCCACTGAGTGAAGGTCAGTTCTTCAGTCCGCCTTTTATCCAAATATGAAAATTTAATCCTCCTTCAATCGATAACAGCGATCTGTAAAAAGACAGTGTTTGGTGTCCCGTTGGTGTCTCGTGCTGACTCCTCAGAGTGAATCACCGCAAACTGCTGCGCTCGAGACATTTAATACTTCGGCTCCTGCAGGGTTTTTTTCTTCATCCGCACACGTGACAATTTTCCCGCCAAACGGGTGCTACGCCCTGACGTATAACGGCTCGTGAGCGTCTTCTTGTCAGCAGGAAAAACACATAAACACTCGTTTTGTTAGCAAGAGTCGGTTTTATGGATATTTTGCGCGTAAACGCAGCAATCAGATGTAATAGAACTATTTTACTCCGCGGATGCGCAGAGAGGCGGTGGTCTGCCGGGCTGACAGTAAATGATGCAGAGGGAAGAAGTTCCGGGAAGTCTGCTCACAGTCACTGATGAAGTCATAAAAATAATTAAATAAAAGAAAAATAAGACAGAAAGAAAACCACAACAGAAAAAAATAACCCCCCCCAAAAAACAAACAATGAACACACCAAAATATGTAAATAAAATAAACAAAAACGCAAAGAAAATATTAAAGGAAAACCAAAATTAGATCCATAAAAACATAATAACACATGAAAATAAAAAAAGAAATATTCATGTAAGAAAAAAGCATAAAAACATTACAAATAAAACAAAATATTAAATAAAGTGATACAAATATAAAAAGAAAAATATTAAAGAAAAAAAATAAATACACAAATACCATTTAATATAAAGTGATACAGAATTAAGAGATAAAAATATATTTACAAAAATAAAGAAAAAATACTAAAATGATGAAAACCACGTGACTGCAATAAACAAAAAAGTAGAGGAAATATTAATGGAGACATAAAAGGAAAGAAAAATGTTAACAGGAAAACAAAATAAAATACATTAAAAAATTAATTAATATCAAATAAAGCAATAAGAATATGAAAAGCAAAATATTAAGGGAACAAATAAATTACATAAAATATGTCACAAATTAGAAAAATAAAACAAAAAAGCAAAAGCTAAATAAAATACATAAAAGCACGAAAAAGAACATTAAACAATAAAACAGTGACAAAGTGACAAAAGTAATAAATAAATACACAAAATACTACAGACACACAGTAACATAAAATAAAAAGACAATAACATAAAAAAAATTAAGAAAAAAGACACATTACATTTATTTGATTTATCTATTCTCTGAATTAATAAATAAAATACGAAATAATCTAAAAATATTTTTAAAAAATGAATGCATGAGTTTAGAAATATTATAGTTTTTCAGTACATTATCCTGATTATACTTTTACTGAAGTTTTCATGAAGGACTTGCACATATTTTGCTCTTGTTGGAGAGTATTTCCACAGTGTAGTATCAGTGTTTTTATGCTTTTAAAGGATCTGAATACTCTGTAGGGTTAGGGTGAGGTAAATCCCTCACACTGCTGCCCTCCAGTGTTTACAGCAGTGACTCACACACAAGATCTCCAATATTACCTCTGCAACACTAAACAATAAAAAAATGTATAATAATCCATATTTATCATTTTGGGTCTTCATTTAGACCCAAAATCATCCTTTTTCACACTTTCTTGCCGTCACGTTTCTGTTATTGTGTAAATCACAATTATGAAGGCATTTTTTCCACGACACTTGTTCAGCAGTCTGTATTCACATTTTACTTGTTTATTTCCATCAGAATATAAATGTTGATTTGCAGGATTTACGTGCAAAACACTTGATGAGGTCAGTCAGAATCTGACGTCTCCTATGATTTTGTGAAAGGGTTGTTTACATCGGGAATGGCTTAAAATGCAGAAAACAGGCTGGTTTGTTCAGTTAGGATCAGGTGATGAACACACAATAAAATGCAGATTAATTTAATAAACTAAAAATGTGACTTTGAAACTTTCTGCTCCTCCTGTCGTCACTTTGACACTGCTGCCCTCCTGTGGCTGCAAAGACTCACTGCTTCAGTCTGCAGGTCCTGTTCTCACTTTACTTTCATTTTTTCTTTATTCTTGTTGTTTCTGCTGAAATGTTGAAGGAAGTTTTCAAATCCCTTTCTGAAGTAGAAATACTTCTATCACACTGTACAAATACTCTGTGACAAGTAAAGGTTCTGCATCAAATTTTTTACTTCAAAAAACATATTTACATATAATCGGTGAAATTAAATCAAATGTAATTATAGTATTAACCCTTTGAAACCTCAGCAAATGGGCTTGATTTCTTTCAAAAGCATGAGAAGAAGGCAATGAGCAACAAAAAAAGACATGATCCAAATATTAGCACAAAAAAGTACAAGAAAATTACTATGGGAATTAGTAATAAATAAACAGAACAGAAATACTTTATTAATCCTGTGTGTTTTGTTGCAGCAGCATTTAAGAGAGCAGCGACTGAATGAAACATTTGTTAAAGGGCAAAATAATGCAAATATATATATACACAAAGGAAGGCACTTAACATAGATATGTACAGTATGTACAGAATAAAGAAGAACTTTATTATTGTATTTGTAATAATAATATACTGAAAATTATTTTACACTATTATTCTCATTTTTACATTTGTAAGTAATTTCCATGTTTTAATAAATTAATTTTTACTTTCACAAATTTTTATTTTTATTTGTCTGAGGGATGTGGGGATGAGTATTTTTGTGCTAATTTTCAGGGAGTTTTCTTTTACTTTTTACAAACTTCTTGCAATTTTTGGGGTCATATCTTCTTACTGCTTGACACCAGATAAATTAGCTTGATTTCTTCCAAAAATACTAGAAGAAGCAATTAAGCAACAACCAACAAGACATGGCTTCAAAATTAGCAAGAAATTAGTAAAATGTTACGAGAAAATTACCCCATAATAATAATAATAATAACAATAAAATAATAATAACAAACAAGAAATACGAAATCACTTGAAACATGTCTAAAAAAATACAGTTTTTATTTTTGCTAAAATAATTTAATTCTATAATTATATGAAATATTTATATGGTTTTTTAAATAGTTTTCCCTTTCTTGCATCAAATCTAATTATCTCCTCACAGCTTATTCAAGTCAGTTTTTTTGTCACTTTTTACTAATTCTTTTGAATTTGTGCGACTTTTCTCGCCATGTTGCTCATTGCATTTTTCCATGTTTTGAAAAAAAATCAAAGCGATTTTCTCAGGTCCCGGGGGTTTGATGCTTGTCAGTGGTGACAACAAAACTTATTTTGATCCAGTATGTAAGGTGTGAAGTTGCTCGATGCCTTTTCTCGTGTTTTTTTTTTTTTTGTTTTTTTTTTAAAGAAATGGAGCCAGTTTGCCCAGGTTTCAAAGGGTTAACCCAAACATTATTACTGATATATTACAATTACCAACATTATTTTACGGAAAGGTTTGTGAAACTGGAACATTGAAATGTTTTCACATGAAAAATGACGTCAACCATCAAATTAGCTTCACTTTGTTTTCTTGAAGATAACATAGAAAAAGCTCCACCTCCTGCTCTGGATCAGCAGCAGCCGCCTTGTGTGTGCGCCGCTGCAGGGGCTGATGGGAGGTGTGAGGAGCCGTCTGGTCTGATGTCGCAGCTCGTCCTTGTTTGGTCTCAGCTGCATCAGAGCGTCACTTCTCCCCAGCTTCACCAGAGGAAACAGCGCTGCACACAATGCTTCTCCTCCCAGCTGCTGCTCTGTGCTGTCTGTGTTCAGGTGAGTGTTTCCAGCCAATCAGGAGCCCACAAACTCCACCTGTAACAAACACTGTCACGCTCACCTTCAGCTACCTGTCTGCTTCTCTGCAGCGCTGGTTGCCGTGGCAGCGGCTCAGCTGGTTCAGGAGGATTTAACATTGACCAGGAGAGTTGGTGAAAGCGTCTCCTTCAGCTGTCAGCACACTGACCGGTGTGATTACTCTGATGTACTCTGGTACCAGAAGAGAGACATCGAAACATTCACACTGATTCTTGATATTGACACAGATGATGGTAGAATAGGTAAAGGTTACAATCATCCTCAGGAAGCTGATTTCTCAGCTGTGAATAAACAGAAGGGCTGTGAGCTGAAGATCCAGACAGTTAAACTCAGTCATTCAGCCACCTACTACTGCTCCTGTTGGAAGGATGATCCCCACAGTGAGAAAAGCTGCGTGCAGCCTGTACAAAAACCAACAGCTGAGCAGATGTCAAACAGTGTTTGTGACAAGAAGAGAGCAGTAAACCACAGCCCAGCTTCACATATTTCACCTCCATCTCAGCCAGAGTCACAGACTCACTGAACTGAGGGACTGATTTTATTTACAGCTGTCAGGATTTATTCAACATTATACTGATTCATATTTGATCAGATATTCCAGCAGGTTTATTGTTGTTCCACACAGAGAGACAAACTAACAACACAGAGGAACAACGAAGAAACAAAATTAAAAAGATACCAACAAAAGAAATAATAATATCTTTATCTTTATCTTTAGTCGAGTTGACTACTGTAACAGTATCTTCTCTGGTCTGCCTAAAAAGTCAATCAGACAATTGCAGCTGATCCAGAACGCTGCTGCTCGAGTCCTGACTAAGACCAAGAGAGCGGACCACATCACTCCAGTTCTGAGGTCTCTACACTGGCTCCCTGTCTCTCAGAGAATAGACTTTAAAACTCTCTTGCTAGCATATAAAGCACTGAATGGTTTAGGCCCAAAATACATCAAAGACCTTCTCGTCCAGTATGAACCATCAAGACCACTCAGGTCATCTGGTGCAGGTCTGCTCTGTGCTCCAAAAGTCAGACCTAAACATGGAGAATCAGCTTCAGTTTCTATGCTCCGTATATCTGGAACAAACTACCAGAAAATATCAGGTCTGCTGAGAGTCTGACTTCTTTTAAGTCAAGGTTAAAGACTCACCTGTTCACTGCTGCCTTTGACTAAAAGGCTTTTTACTTTTTAAATTTTATATTTTACTTCGAAACTGCACTGCAACTATTTTTGGGTTTTATCTGTTGTTTTCCTACTTGCTGTTTTTAATCACCTTTTACATGCTTCTTTTATAATGTTTTAAATGTGTTTCCTTTCCCCCTGTTGTTGTATTTCAATGTTCTGTGTGAAGCACCTTGAATTGCCTTGTTGCTGAAATGTGCTATACAAATAAACTTGCCTTGCCTAATAATAATCAATTATTTATTGTTATTTTAATCACATGAAATTGATAATAGGCCACAAATAAATGGTATTAAACCACAAAGAAGTCTTTAATAAAAGCAGATATTAAAACCAAAATGGTGAAAATGATCAAAACAAAAACAAGCTTCAGTATTTTGATAAAGATTAAAATCCTCTGCTTTGACCTGCTGCACGAATAAAGTCCATCCCTCCTCACAGTGGTTATTATTATTATTATTATTATTATTACTGTGATTATTATTGTTATTGCTGTGATTATTATTGGTCTTGTCGGGCGTCTCATGTGAAACCAGGAGACCTGAGGAGTCAGAGGTACCAGCAGCTCATGTTAGCTTCTCAGGAAGGGGTTAAAAACGCTCTGAAGTTAGACTGAATTTTGGTCCATGTCCATTTTCACAGGGGTCCCTTTGACCTTTGACCTCAGATATGTGAATGAAAACATGTTCTGTGGGGACTAACGAGTGTCCTCTTTACAAACGTGTCCACTTTCTGACCGTCTCAAACAGTTTGGGTCAAAATCCTTCAGCGCAGATGTTTTATTTTTGAATATTTCTAAATACTTTGCTCCATAAACAGTGTTGGAAATGAAGCCATTAAGCAATGACCAACAAGACATGGCTTCAAAATTAGCGAGAAATTAGTAAAATGTTACGAGAAAATTACCCCATAATAATAAAAATAACAATGAAATAATAATAATAACAAACAAGAAATAAGAAATGACTTGAAACATTTCTAAAAAAATAGTTTTTATATTTGCTAAAATAATTTACTTTAATTCTATAATTATATGAAATATTTATATAGTTTTTAAAAAAATATTTTTCCCTTTTTTTGCATCAAATCTAATTATCTCCTCACAGCTAATTCTTTAAGTCAGTTTTTTTGTCACTTTTTACTAATTCTTTTGAATTTGTGCGACTTTTCTCGCCATGTTGCTCATTGCATTTTTCCATGTTTTGAAAAAAAATCAAAGCGATTTTCTCAGGTCCCGGGGGTTTGATGCTTGTCAGTGGTGACAACAAAACTTATTTTGATCCAGTATGTAAGGTGTGAAGTTGCTCGATGCCTTTTCCTGTGTTTTTTTTTTTTTTTTTTAAAGAAATGGAGCCAGTTTGCCCAGGTTTCAAAGGGTTAACCCAAACATTATTACTGATATATTACAATTACCGACATTATTTTACGGAAAGGTTTGTGAAACTGGAACATTGAAATGTTTTTACATGAAAAATGACGTCAACCATCAAATTAGCTTCACTTTGTTTTCTTGAAGATAACATAGAAAAAGCTCCACCTCCTGCTCTGGATCAGCAGCAGCCGCCTCGTGTGTGCGCCGCTGCAGGGGCTGATGGGAGGTGTGAGGAGCCGTCTGGTCTGATGTCGCAGCTCGTCCTTGTTTGGTCTCAGCTGCATCAGAGCGTCACTTCTCCCCAGCTTCACCAGAGGAAACAGCGCTGCACACAATGCTTCTCCTCCCAGCTGCTGCTCTGTGCTGTCTGTGTTCAGGTGAGTGTTTCCAGCCAATCAGGAGCCCACAAACTCCACCTGTAACAAACACTGTCACGCTCACCTTCAGCTACCTGTCTGCTTCTCTGCAGCGCTGGTTGCCGTGGCAGCGGCTCAGCTGGTTCAGGAGGATTTAACATTGACCGGGAGAGTTGGTGAAAGCGTCTCCTTCAGCTGTCAGCACACTGACCGGTGTGATGTCTCTGCTGTATTCTGGTACCAGAAGAGAGACAACGAAACATTCACACTGATTCTTGATATTGACACAGATGATGGTAGAATAGGTAAAGGTTACAATCATCCTCAGGAAGCTGATTTCTCAGCTGTGAATAAACTGAAGGGCTGTGAGCTGAAGATCCAGACAGTTAAACTCAGCCATTCAGCCACCTACTACTGCTCCTGTTGGAAGAGATCCCCACAGTGAGAAAAGCTGCGTGCAGCCTGTACAAAAACCAACAGCTGAGCAGATGTCAAACAGTGTTTGTGACAAGAAGAGAGCAGTAAACCACAGCCCAGCTTCACATATTTCACCTCCATCTCAGCCAGAGTCACAGACTCACTGAACTGAGAGACTGATTTTATTTACAGCTGTCAGGATTTATTCAACATTATACTGATTCATATTTGATCAGATATTCCAGCAGGTTTATTGTTGTTCCACACAGAGAGACAAACTAACAACACAGAGGAACAACGAAGAAACAAAATTAAAAAGATACCAACAAAAGAAATAATAATAATAATAATCAATTATTTATTGTTAGTTTAATCACATTAAATTGATAATAGGCCACAAATAAATGGTATTAAACCACAAAGAAGTCTTTAATAAAAGCAGATATTAAAACCAAAATGGTGAAAATGATCAAAACAAAAACAAGCTTCAGTATTTTGATAAAGATTAAAATCCTCTGCTTTGACCTGCTGCACGAATAAAGTCCATCCCTCCTCACAGTGGTTATTATTATTATTATTATCATTATTATTGCTGTGATTATTATTGTTATTGCTGTGATTATTATTATTATTGTTATTACTGTGATTATTATTATTATTATTATTATTATTGATATTACTGTGATTATTATTGGTCTTGTCGGGCGTCTCATGTGAAACCAGGAGACCTGAGGAGTCAGAGGTACCAGCAGCTCATGTTAGCTTCTCAGGAAGGGGTTAAAAACGCTCTGAAGTTAGACTGAATTTTGGTCCATGTCCATTTTCACAGGGGTCCCTTTGACCTTTGACCTCAGATATGTGAATGAAAACATGTTCTGTGGGGACTAACGAGTGTCCTCTTTACAAACGTGTCCACTTTCTGACCGTCTCAAACAGTTTGGGTCAAAATCCTTCAGCGCAGATGTTTTATTTTGAATATTTCTAAATACTTTGCTCCATAAACAGTGTTGGAAATGGACTGAAGTCTAAATGTTGAGTCTCTTGTGGATTCAGTGAGTCCAGTTTTACTCACATGTGATGATGCTGGTCTCTATAGCAACCGTTTGATTGCAGCGAGACCGTTTCTCTGAAACAAACCTCACAGCCTCATGAAACTTGACAAACACAAACTAGAGACCTCTGTCCTCCTTTGACCTGTGTCTGAAACTGTTTGAACTGAGTCCAACACCTTCTCGTCCAACTTATCACAGACTGCAGCTTTGCAGTGGACTTCTGCGACACATTAGAGGGTTGTCTGGTTTTTTGGAAGTTTTTCCTCAGTGGATGTGAGGGTCTAAGGACAGAGGGATGTTGTACGCTGTAAAATTGATTTGTGAAAATGGGTTTCGAAATAAAATTGACTTGACACGTTACGCTCTTGGTTTCTTCTGCGTCTGCTGTTTCCGCTCCAGGACGCTGCTACAGTGACGTCAGCAATCACACCTGCCAGCACCGACGGTACAGGCGTCCTCGCGCTCCTTATATCACGTCGTTACCGGCAGCGTTTCAACCTGACGCCGCTCTGTGGCGTTTCACGCTCACAGGACAGGCGCACGGCCGCATCCTCAGGTGATGCTGCCAGTCCACGTATCATGCTGCCGCGGCAGGGGCTGTCCCACCGTCCGGCGGCGAATAATAACAGCGTTACCAGTTCTGTCCGGCCTCGCTCTCGGCTGATGCTGTCTGTGAAGTAATTGGTCAGTTGTCACATAAGTTAGTGGAGTAAAAAGTACAATATTTCCCTCTGAGATGTATTGTAGTAGAAGTACAAAGTAGCAGAAAATAGTAATACACAGGTAAAGAACAAGTACCTCAAAGTCGCACTGAAGTGGGTGACAATACTAGTAAATGTACTTAGTTCCTTTACACCACTGTTGGCATAAACACATTTATATATATTTATTTATATATACAGTTTATCCTGCCTGATTGTTGCTCTCAAGATTTACTCTCATGGTGTTTTGTCTCTTTTTGTGGCGTCAAGTTCACGTTCATCCTCTCATGGGAGTTGTAAAGTGTTGTAAACGTTGACACCCGGAGGAGGAAGTGAGGACCTTCTCCTTCAAAATAAGACGACAGAGCAACAGACACACTGGCTGTGTGGACGAACGTCCTGTCATCAGACGCACATCCGTCATAAATCAAAGTGATGGACAAATTAAAGATGGGAGCTGATGATGATGATGATGATGATGATGATGATGATGATGATGATGATAAAAACGTATTAAAGTCAGAGGGATTCATCCTCTGAGGAGCATGAACGTGTGAACCAACGATCCTCAGAGACACTCTGCTAGTGTGTCTAAAAAGGACATAAAAGCAGAGACAGCCGTGTTCATATGAACATGAGAGAAACACGTCATGGAGCTGAAATATGATCCTGCTTCAGAATTTGGACTCGTTGGCCTCAGCTGACACTTTCAGCAGCACTCAGGTTTTTGTATTACTCTCTCTCACTGTGGGGTACTTGATCTTTGGCTCTGGAACTAAACTGTTTGTAACAGGTAAGAACAAACATTTATCTGCCTTCAGTTGTTTCAGTGAACAAATAGAAAATGTGTTTTAAAGAGTTTCTGCTGCTTCAGGTTTTACGTTAGTTTTTCATCATTAGTAGAGAATTCTTGCAGCCGTTCAGCTGTTGTTGCATAAAAAGCTTCATAATTCATGAAAAGATGTTTAAATCTCGAGTTATTCTGTATTTCTGCAGCAGATTTCGCTGATTAATAAGGAAAAAATATGATTATTGGTATTTGAGAATTTGATCTTCTTAGCAAAGTAGCATCGTCTCTTTTGTATCAAGAAAATAAATCACATTAAACATAATTTAATATAAACAGGTTTAAGTTTTGTCAACAGCGTATGATTGGAAATGCATAGAAAATTAATCCAAATATTTTTAATGTAATTAACCCGTTAATAAATGTATTTATGTTGTTGCTACAAATGTCTTTTATTATTTATATATGAAGGCACAAAAGCACTGAATATGATATTATAATAAACAGAATTTATGCAAACTAATTAATATATTTAGATATGTGACACAGGATGCATAATGGCAAATTCACATTAATGTATCTAAATATATTTTAAATATGAATATAAATACTTTATTTTACGTAACACAATTTAAACATCACATTTTAAATAAGTAACAGTAACATTTTCGAAAAAAAAACTGTGGTGTTAAATATTACAAAGCCGATGCTGCACACACTGTAATTCTAAAAAGATTAAAGATATTAGTCTTAACATTTATTATATTGTCAAGTTTAATTCACATTTGATGGATCATAAATTATTGTAATTGTGCATCAAAATCAAAATTGCTCTGACAGAAGTTTTGAAGGTGTTGATATGTTTCATGAAAATAAAGTATTTAGTAATAAATACATGCCTTATATGTGACTGAACTAATTAAACCCAAACATAGAAAACCTTTTGTCTCGTCAATAAGGGAAAGTTTTTGTAATTTTATTATATGAGATTATATTAAAGTACTTCAATAGTGAATGTGAAATAGAAGTGAATGGACTTTATACACTGAAATCAATAACTGTGAGATACTTTTCCCCCAGAAAACGGGACATTTTTATGTCACATTATATGAAATCATATTAGGTCAAATGTTTTGTGAATTTCTCCTCAGGATCAATAAGTTGCACTTTTTGACAACATATAAAATAGACGGCTTTATTATCACAATTATACAACAGTTTGTAATGTAATGAAAAGCATCAAAAAATCCGTTGATGTATTTAAAGGATTCAGTTACAGTAAGATATGCAATGGTAAATATGTTATACATGTTGTAATCATTAAAATGAAAATTAAGAGAAATTTACTTTATGTATTTTAACCCTAATATGAAAACACTATTTCCCATGATGTCCGAGCAAATTTCCTAAATCCTTAAATGTTATCGTATTAATTTATATTAGGAATAAAAATGAACATAAATTGTAGTGAGTGGATTTTCTAAATTGAAATACAAATTGTCATCTATATATTGATGGATAAATGTTCTTTATTTTGGTGTCATGCACACAAAGTGGCCAAACCTGATGGATTTACAGACAGCAAAGTACAGCTGCAGCCGTCCAACATTTCATGACTTTTTTATTTCAAACAGCTCGGCCTTCGACTAAATATTCTGCCTTCTCTCCTGAGCTTGGAAAAAAATCTGCAACAAAAAAGGTTGAAGGACAACTGCAGTTTTTCAAGAAATCAACAAATAATCAGGACAGTAAAAACCAGGAAACTCACTGTCAGTTCCAGCGAGCTCACAGATGCAGCACAGAGCTGTGAGCTGCTGCTGACTCTGTTAATAATTATAATAATAAAAACAACAATAATAACAGATTTGATTTGTAACGCACTTTACATTTGGGACACATCTCAAAGTGCTGCAGGATAAAAGATGACTGTGTGTCTGTGCTGCTTGTTGCTGCTGTCAAACTTCAGATGAGCCGGTGGTGAGGCCCGTGGTGAGCGTGTACCCAGCAGCATCCAGAGTCCACCTGGAGGGGAGCAGCTCCCTGCTGTGTCTGGCCTCAGCCATGTTTCCTCCTCTGGTCCGCTTCTCCTGGAAAAGACGAAAGGAGGGCGGAGCCGAGGAGGAGCTGCGTCCTGCTGTGGGAGAGCAGCTGGAGCTCAGAGAGTCGAGACGCAGCGCCTCCGTCCTGCTGATCCGTCAGCAGGAGAGCGGCACGTATAAATACCGCTGCTCCGTCCATCACGAGGCGGACACAGTGAAGGCCCACACAGAACAAGGTAATGAAGCCGGGCGACTGCGTTCAGCAGAGATTCAGCTTCATGTGGAGACGCTGCTGTCAAAGAGAGCAGAGGAGCAGAGGACTGACATTTCTCACTGACTCTCCAAACATTTCACTGCTTTTCTCTTTCAGAGCTTCCAGCTGCAGCAGCCTCCTGTCCTCCAGAGAGACAGCCAGCAGACCTGCCAGCTCTGCAGCCAGCTGACCGTAAGATCACCTGCTGCCTCTCCTTCACTGCCAATCTGTCCTTTTTCACTGCAACATTTAACCCTTTGGACCTGCAGACACATCACTGTTCTTATGTTGCCGTCAGACGCCTTACACACGCTTTCAAACCTTTGAAACCTGAGCATGTTGGTTTAAATCTTTCGACTAAACAGGCACAGAGCAACTCTGTGAGAGATAATAATAATAATAATCATAATACATTTTAATTATAGAGGGCTTTTCACAATGATGCTTTACAGAGACAAACACACACTGCAAAGATAGAAGAAGAAACAGAAATCATTAGAAGTAGTTACCTTTTTTTAAAAAAAAATAGGGATAAATGTCTGCAAAACTACATTTCTAATTATTACTTACCATTTTATCTACACACATATTGTTTTAATAACTTTTTATTATTATTAATAAACTTTTTTTTTATTTTCCTTCTACTTTCTGCTTAATTTCAGGTAATTTTCTTGTAACATGTAACTTTATCCTGTGTTTTCAAAAGAAATCAAGCGAACTTGCTGAGAAATCAAAGGGTTAAACTCACTGTCCTGGCTCCAGAGGACCTCCAGGGGCCCTGACCTGTTGGATTTAACAAGGGTCCATGAGCTTTTAATGTAATTATAGCCGACCCCTGTCTTACACATGTATCTAAGACTATAAAACCTCTGCACACGGGTTAAATCTCTTTTGGCTAAAAGTCACTGAGCAACTCAGTAAGAGATCCCAAAACACTGCAAGAAATTAGGAAAACGTGACAAAAAAGGACCTGAAAATTAGTTTTTAAAAAGAGAGAGATGGATGGGAGAGAGAAATCATTAGAGGTAATAAAAAATAGATTAAAACTTCTAGAAAACTATAGCTTTTTTTCTTTTTTTAACCATTTCTGTTTACATTTTTTGTGCTAAATTTCAGGTAATTTTCTTGTAACTTCTAACTTCTGCCTGTGTTTTTACAAAGAAATCGAGCCAATCTCCTCAGGTTTCAAAGAGTTAAACTGGCTGTCCTGGCTCTAGAGATAAAATCTTGCCGACTTGTTTGATTTAATTAGGACCTCAGAGCTTTCATTCAAAATGTAGCCGACCCCTGTCCTCACGGAGAGCTGGTTGCCCCGTCTGGAAAAGTCCAAGTTATACCGATGTAAGTGTGTGTGTGTGTGTGTGTGTGTGTGTGTGTGTGTGTGTGTGTGTGTGTGTGTGTGTGTGTGTCTCAGTGTCCCTCCGGTCTCAGTGCAGGGTGAAGCTGCTGTGTGTGCTGTACACGGTGCTGACAGTGAAGAGTCTGGTGTACTGCTGTGGACTCTCTCTGCTGTTGATCCTCAGAAACAAGGGACCGTCCACCAACTGCACACATGCTGACTGACTGTTTCCTGCTCGCCTTTTCTCTCCATCACATCTCATCAATTCATCTCATCGATCACTTTGATCAGTATTCACAAATGTCAGTTATGATCTGTTGTGGTTGGTTGTAAAATGTATCTCTGTGTGCAAGTTAGGTATCGTCATCGTTAACATTTACGTACATATACACAAATATATGTTTGCAGTTATGGTTAAATTCCTTTATTTTTTAGTTATTTGATGCAGTAGTTTATTTCCACATTTGACGGTCACTTTTATGATAATATAAATGAATCTGAATCATTGGCTGTCTGGTTGATATTTTATTCTTTGTCGTATTTCTTCTCTTCTTGTTTTTTTTTAATCCATTATGCAGAGTGTGGCAGGTTTGTCAAATTCTTTCAGTATAATATTCTCAATAAACTAAATTAAAAAAACAATCAAAGTGTCTGTTTTATGAACGTCTTTGTTTTTATGGATTTCAGTTTGGCTTCTTAGCAAATGATCAGAAACACAATCAGCTTCATCGGCCGTGTGTGTTAACACCTGCAAGTCATTTGACTTTGGTTGTTAGTCGCTCTGAATGTACTTTCACACAGCGCAGAGGAGAAATGTACAGGAAGATATGAATATAAAAACACAGATCAGTAAATATACACACAGCTGTTAACTACATCTCAGTAGGTTTGGATGATCCGGCAGCTTTGGTGCTGAGCTGTTTTATAATTTACAGTTTACTCTGAAATCATGTATGAAAAATGCATTTATTTTCAAAACGAAAGAAAATGAACAGATGAATTGCATTTGTGTTGATGTGTTAAAAATGTATGTGCAGTGTGATCTTGAGGTAAACCAACATGGACGCTCTAGTTCTTCCTCACAAACAGATACAGATAAGTTTGTTATTTTTGAGGGGGTGAAACAACAAGATGACTTGTTTGTCTCTGCGGTTTCTGACGCTGCCATCGATGATAACAGATGCACGACTTATTTTTGGAAATGTTGCGGTCGAGGAGTCAGTGCTTGAAATCATCACATGGTGATATCAGCACTTTGAGAGTGGAAACTTAAAACTTCTCTGAAATTATATTTTTGACAGAGAAATTTATGAGAAAGTGGAAGATTTCCAAACACTATTTAAGATTTCTTGTTTCTTTACTTGCAAAAACAATTTCACATGATAAATTAACAATAAGACAAAAAGGCAACAACAATAAAATGAATGAATTATAATCATAGTATATATAATGTATGATACTACATGTCATTACACACAATAGGAGTTTGTGGTTAATTAATAAATAGTTATGGCTGAAGGGGAATTACGTGACAACCATGTCAAATACATTTGTATAAAAAACACATTAATTTGCTCTGTTAAAATTAGCCGAATTTAGATTTTTTTCATCTGTCTTTTCTGTTAATATAATAATAATAATAATGAAAGTAACTGTAATAATGTTGTTGTTGCTGTTATCATTTTACATCATTGGAAGCTGGACTGTAAGTGTTCTCAAAAACAGACTGAAGTAGTTTGATGAAGCTGCATCAGGTTTTCGTCTCTTTGCCTAAATATTTGCGTCTGTGTGATCCAGGATCTGTTGACCTGATTTCTTGGTGTGCTGTGATTGTGAAGCTGCTCCTGTTTTGAAGCGTAGTTCAGTTTTTATTCCCATGTGAACGCCGTAGTGAGCGACTGAAGTTCCTGTAAAGATTCGTGAAGCAGAGTGGATGGTTGTAACCGTCACTGTGTTTTTACTGTGAGAAAAGCTGCAGAGCAGAAACCCACACAGCCCGGCTGCTGCAGGAGAGGAAGCGTCGATTCGCTGTCAACAGGCTTTTAGGAAACCTAATAACCACCGAGAGCAGATTCCTATCAGCTGCTGTACACGCTCATCAGCCTCTGTAGCTGTTTGTCTGGAAGCCTTTTTTCCACTGAGTCCTCCACACACAACTGAACTGAGCCCAGAGAGCAACTTTTAACATCTTTATGCTCACGTCTGTGGAGTTTATTTACGGGGATCTGAGCCGTCAAAGGTGCACTTTACACTTGGTGTCGATGAGCGCCAACAAGTCCTAATTTAAGCAATATTACACTCGAGGGTGTTCTTTAACTTCATATGACAGTGATGCAGTTAGCGCCGAAATCTGCAAGCATTACTGAGGTGCTCAAATGACGTTAAAGCACACCCCGAGTGTTATACTGTGACTAGAAAACTATTAACAACAAAATAAAAATGTATAGTCAAAATGTATTCATGTTTTGGAACAATTAGCTCTCAAAATTAAAACTTCTTTGGGGGGAGTGTATTCTTCGTTTCCATGGAAATACAGAGTCTCATTAATTAGTGGAAAACAATCAGTCACGTTAGTAGAATCCTACATGAAATGAATCCTAGTTTACTACTCCAGCAAATAGGATGAACTTTAGTAACGACATGCAGACACGTTTCCTCGTCCCTGTTGAGTCCGCTGGCCGACTTGTGCAGATACTTTCTAGAGATCCTGGGGTTTCCCAGACTGCATAAATACACCAAATGTTACGATTAAGATATTTGCTGAAAACAATATTTTCCACAATTCTGGCATTTTTGCAAAGTAGTGGAGTAATGTTTTCAGTGATGAAGAAGGCATGCTGTCATGCAGATCTGAGTACTGTCTAAATGTCTCGTTGATCATTCAGGTTACTTGGTTGGAGCTACTCGACATGACAAACAGCTGCTTTGTCAGCGCCCTCCAAAACAACACATCTGTGTTTTCTGATCTGATGTCTGTTAAACTATCTCCTTGGATGACCGTGGTGATACAAACACATTCTGGTTAAGGTTCAGCAACTCAAAGTGCTTTTTGATCAAATAGTCCGATTAGTGAGGAACTCCAGGAGCTAAACTCAGGAAAGGAATCAGCATTTTCCCAGCACAAACAACTGTGAAATATCAACATTTTCAAAGCAGAAGCTGTGCCGTGATGTTATCATTTATACAGCAAATGATTATTGATGCATGTTGACAACATGCTGAATATTGAGTCAGTTTTCCTGTTTGTTGTATTGCGGCAAACTAAGAGAGGTCGGCCAAACAAACACAGACAGGCAACTCACAGAAACGAGAGTGAAAACTAAAATCAGCTCTGATGTTCAACTTCAGCAAAATGCGTCGAGCGACTAACAACCAGAGTCAATAGCTTGTAGGTGTCAACACACGCAGCCCATGAAGCTGATTCTGTTTCAAATTTTTAATATCCATAAAAGATGTTTATAAAACAGACACTTTAATTTTTCAGTTTATTGAAAATTTTACACTGAAAGAATTTGACAAACCTGCCACACTCTGCATAATGATTCAAAGAGAAAAACAAGGAGAGAAGAAATACTACAAACAATAAAATATCTACCAGACAGCCAATGATTCAGATTCATTTATATTATCATCAAAGTCACAATTTAAAGAGGAAATAAACTACAGTATCAAAAATGACTTTGCATAGGATTTGCTCTTCATAACTGTAAATATGTATATTTGTGTATATGTACGTAAATGTTAACGATGACGATACCTAACTTGCACACAGAGATACATTTTACAACCAACCACAACAGATCATAACTGACATTTGTGAATACTGATCAAAGTGATCGATGAGATGAATTGATGAGATGTGATGGAGAGAAAAGGCGAGCAGGAAACAGTCAGTCAGCATGTGTGCAGTTGGTGGACGGTCCCTTGTTTCTGAGGATCAACAGCAGAGAGAGTCCACAGCAGTACACCAGACTCTTCACTGTCAGCACCGTGTACAGCACACACAGCAGCTTCACTTGGTACTGAGACGGGACAGGAGAGACGGCGGGTGGAAGTGATGGTGGAGGTGCTGTTGAAGCTGCTGGTGGAGGTGATGTTGGAAAAGTAGAAACCTCTGAAAGAGAAAAGCAGTGAAATGTTTGGAGAGTCAGTGAGAAATGTCAGTCCTCTGCTCCTCTGCTCTCTTTGACAGCAGCGTCTCCACATGAAGCTGAATCTCTGCTGAACGCAGTCGCCCGGCTTCATTACCTTGTTCTGTGTGGGCCTTCACTGTGTCCGCCTCGTGATGGACGGAGCAGCGGTATTTATACGTGCCGCTCTCCTGCTGACGGATCAGCAGGACGGAGGCGCTGCGTCTCGACTCTCTGAGCTCCAGCTGCTCTCCCACAGCAGGACGCAGCTCCTCCTCGGCTCCGCCCTCCTTTCGTCTTTTCCAGGAGAAGCGGACCAGAGGAGGAAACATGGCTGAGGCCAGACACAGCAGGGAGCTGCTCCCCTCCAGGTGGACTCTGGATGCTGCTGGGTACACGCTCACCACGGGCCTCACCACCGGCTCATCTGAAGTTTGACAGCAGCAACAAGCAGCACAGACACACAGTCATCTTTTATCCTGCAGCACTTTGAGATGTGTCCCAAATGTAAAGTGCGTTACAAATCAAATCTGTTATTATTGTTGTTTTTATTATTATAATGATTAACAGAGTCAGCAGCAGCTCACAGCTCTGTGCTGCATCTGTGAGCTCGCTGGAACTGACAGTGAGTTTCCTGGTTTTTACTGTCCTGATTATTTGTTGATTTCTTGAAAAACTGCAGTTGTCCTTCAACCTTTTTTGTTGCAGATTTTTTTCCAAGTTCAGGAGAGAAGGCAGAATATTTAGTCGAAGGCCGAGCTGTTTGAAATAAAAAAGTCATGAAATGTTGGACGGCTGCAGCTGTACTTTGCTGTCTGTAAATCCATCAGGTTTGGCCACTTTGTGTGCATGACACCAAAATAAAGAACATTTATCCATCAATATATAGATGACAATTTGTATTTCAATTTAGAAAATCCACTCACTACAATTTATGTTCATTTTTATTCCTAATATAAATTAATACGATAACATTTAAGGATTTAGGAAATTTGCTCGGACATCATGGGAAATAGTGTTTTCATATTAGGGTTAAAATACATAAAGTAAATTTCTCTTAATTTTCATTTTAACGATTACAACATGTATAACATATTTACCATTGCATATCTTACTGTAACTGAATCCTTTAAATACATCAACGGATTTTTTGATGCTTTTCATTACATTACAAACTGTTGTATAATTGTGATAATAAAGCCGTCTATTTTATATGTTATCAAAAAGTACAACTTATTGATCCTGAGGAGAAATTCACAAAACATTTGACCTAATATGATTTCATATAATGTGACATAAAAATGTCCCGTTTTCTGGGGGAAAAGTATCTCACAGTTATTGATTTCAGTGTATAAAGTCCATTCACTTCTATTTCACATTCACTATTGAAGTACTTTAATATAATCTCATATAATAAAATTACAAAAACTTTCCCTTATTGACGAGACAAAAGGTTTTCTATGTTTGGGTTTAATTAGTTCAGTCACATATAAGGCATGTATTTATAACTAAATACTTTATTTTCATGAAACATATCAACACCATCAAAACTTCTGTCAGAGCAATTTTGATTTTGATGCACAATTACAATAATTTATGATCCATCAAATGTGAATTAAACTTGACAATATAATAAATGTTAAGACTAATATCTTTAATCTTTTTAGAATTACAGTGTGTGCAGCATCGGCTTTGTAATATTTAACACCACAGTTTTTTTTTTCGAAAATGTTACTGTGACTTATTTAAAATGTGATGTTTAAATTGTGTTACGTGAAATAAAGTATTTATATTCATATTTAAAATATATTTAGATACATTAATGTGAATTTGCTATTATGCATCCTGTGTCACAGATCTAAATATATTAATTAGTTTGCATAAATTCTGTTTATTTTATATTACTGAATATGATATATTATAATATCATATTCAGTGCTTTTGTGCCTTCATATATAAATATTAAAAGACATTTGTAGCAACAACATAAATACATTTATTAACGGGTTAATTACATTAAAAATATTTGGATTAATTTTCTATGCATTTCCAATCATACGCTGTTGACAAAACTTAAACCTGTTTATATTAAATTATGTTTAATGTGATTTATTTTCTTGATACAAAAGAGACGATGCTACTTTGCTAAGAAGATCAAATTCTCAAATACCAATAATCATATTTTTTCCTTATTAATCAGCAAAATCTGCTGCAGAAATACAGAATAACTCGAGATTTAAACATCTTTTCATGAATTATGAAGCTTTTATGCAACAACAGCTGAACGGCTGCAAGAATTCTCTACTAATGATGAAAAACTAACGTAAAACCTGAAGCAGCAGAAACTCTTTAAAACACATTTTCTATTTGTTCACTGAAACAACTGAAGGCAGATAAATGTTTGTTCTTACCTGTTACAAACAGTTTAGTTCCAGAGCCAAAGATCAAGTAGTACCCCACAGTGAGAGAGAGTAATACAAAAACCTGAGTGCTGCTGAAAGTGTCAGCTGAGGCCAACGAGTCCAAATTCTGAAGCAGGATCATATTTCAGCTCCATGACGTGTTTCTCTCATGTTCATATGAACACGGCTGTCTCTGCTTTTATGTCCTTTTTAGACACACTAGCAGAGTGTCTCTGAGGATCGTTGGTTCACACGTTCATGCTCCTCAGAGGATGAATCCCTCTGACTTTAATACGTTTTTATCATCATCATCATCATCATCATCATCATCAGCTCCCATTTTTAAATCGTCCATCACTTTGATTTATGACGGATGTGCGTCTGATGACAGGACGTTCGTCCACACAGCCAGTGTGTCTGTTGCTCTGTCGTCTTATTTTGAAGGAGAAGGTCCTCACTTCCTCCTCCGGGTGTCAACGTTTACAACACTTTACAACTCCCATGAGAGGATGAACGTGAACTTGACGCCACAAAAGAGACAAAACACCATGAGAGGAAATCTTGAGAGCAACAATCAGGCAGGATAAACTGTATATATAAATAAATATATATAAATGTGTTTATGCCAACAGTGGTGTAAAGGAACTAAGTACATTTACTAGTATTGTCACCCACTTCAGTGCGACTTTGAGGTACTTGTTCTTTACCTGTGTATTACTATTTTCTGCTACTTTGTACTTCTACTACAATACATCTCAGAGGGAAATATTGTACTTTTTACTCCACTAACTTATGTGACAACTGACCAATTACTTCACAGACAGCATCAGCCGAGAGCGAGGCCGGACAGAACTGGTAACGCTGTTATTATTCGCCGCCGGACGGTGGGACAGCCCCTGCCGCGGCAGCATGATACGTGGACTGGCAGCATCACCTGAGGATGCGGCCGTGCGCCTGTCCTGTGAGCGTGAAACGCCACAGAGCGGCGTCAGGTTGAAACGCTGCCGGTAACGACGTGATATAAGGAGCGCGAGGACGCCTGTACCGTCGGTGCTGGCAGGTGTGATTGCTGACGTCACTGTAGCAGCGTCCTGGAGCGGAAACAGCAGACGCAGAAGAAACCAAGAGCGTAACGTGTCAAGTCAATTTTATTTCGAAACCCATTTTCACAAATCAATTTTACAGCGTACAACATCCCTCTGTCCTTAGACCCTCACATCCACTGAGGAAAAACTTCCAAAAAACCAGACAACCCTCTAATGTGTCGCAGAAGTCCACTGCAAAGCTGCAGTCTGTGATAAGTTGGACGAGAAGGTGTTGGACTCAGTTCAAACAGTTTCAGACACAGGTCAAAGGAGGACAGAGGTCTCTAGTTTGTGTTTGTCAAGTTTCATGAGGCTGTGAGGTTTGTTTCAGAGAAACGGTCTCGCTGCAATCAAACGGTTGCTATAGAGACCAGCATCATCACATGTGAGTAAAACTGGACTCACTGAATCCACAAGAGACTCAACATTTAGACTTCAGTCCATTTCCAACACTGTTTATGGAGCAAAGTATTTAGAAATATTCAAAAATAAAACATCTGCGCTGAAGGATTTTGACCCAAACTGTTTGAGACGGTCAGAAAGTGGACACGTTTGTAAAGAGGACACTCGTTAGTCCCCACAGAACATGTTTTCATTCACATATCTGAGGTCAAAGGTCAAAGGGACCCCTGTGAAAATGGACATGGACCAAAATTCAGTCTAACTTCAGAGCGTTTTTAACCCCTTCCTGAGAAGCTAACATGAGCTGCTGGTACCTCTGACTCCTCAGGTCTCCTGGTTTCACATGAGACGCCCGACAAGACCAATAATAATCACAGCCATAACAATAATAATAATAATAATAATAATCACAGTAATAACAATAATAATCACAGTAATAATAATCACAGTAATAACAATAATAATAATAATAATAATAACCACTGTGAGGAGGGATGGACTTTATTCGTGCAGCAGGTCAAAGCAGAGGATTTTAATCTTTATCAAAATACTGAAGCTTGTTTTTGTTTTGATCATTTTCACCATTTTGGTTTTAATATCTGCTTTTATTAAAGACTTCTTTGTGGTTTAATACCATTTATTTGTGGCCTATTATCAATTTAATGTGATTAAAATAACAATAAATAATTGATTATTATTATTATTATTATTTCTTTTGTTGGTATCTTTTTAATTTTGTTTCTTCGTTGTTCCTCTGTGTTGTTAGTTTGTCTCTCTGTGTGGAACAACAATAAACCTGCTGGAATATCTGATCAAATATGAATCAGTATAATGTTGAATAAATCCTGACAGCTGTAAATAAAATCAGTCTCTCAGTTCAGTGAGTCTGTGACTCTGGCTGAGATGGAGGTGAAATATGTGAAGCTGGGCTGTGGTTTACTGCTCTCTTCTTGTCACAAACACTGTTTGACATCTGCTCATCTGTTGGTTTTTGTACAGGCTGCACGCAGCTTTTCTCACTGTGGGGATCAAACTTCACACAGGAGCAGTAGTAGGTGGCTGAATGACTGAGTTTAACTGTCTGGATCTTCAGCTCACAGCCCTTCAGTTTATTCACAGCTGAGAAATCAGCTTCCTGAGGATGATTGTAACCTTTACCTATTCTACCATCATCTCTGTCAATACGAAGAATCAGTGTGAATGTTTCGATGTCTCTCTTCTGGTACCAGTATACATAAGAGCCATCACACCGGTCAGTGTGCTGACAGCTGAAGGAGACGCTTTCACCAACTCTCCTGGTCAATGTTAAATCCTCCTGAACCAGCTGAGCCGCTGCCACGGCAACCAGCGCTGCAGAGAAGCAGACAGGTAGCTGAAGGTGAGCGTGACAGTGTTTGTTACAGGTGGAGTTTGTGGGCTCCTGATTGGCTGGAAACACTCACCTGAACACAGACAGCACAGAGCAGCAGCTGGGAGGAGAAGCATTGTGTGCAGCGCTGTTTCCTCTGGTGAAGCTGGGGAGAAGTGACGCTCTGATGCAGCTGAGACCAAACAAGGACGAGCTGTGACATCAGACCAGACGGCTCCTCACACCTCCCATTCAGTCACGTGTGTTTCTGTTATTGTGAAAATCACAATTATGAAGGCATTTTTTTCCACCACACTTGTTCAGCAGTCTGTATTCACATTTTACTCAGTTATTTGTTTCTGCTCCTCCTGTCGTCACTTTGACACTGCTGCCCTCCTGTGGCTGCAAAGACTCACTGCTTCAGTCTGCAGGTCCTGTTCTCACTTTTCTTTCTTTATTTTTTCTTTATTCTTGTTGTTTCTGATGAAATGTTGAAGGAAGTTTTCAAATCCCTTTCTGAAGTAGAAATACTTCTATCACACTGCGCAAATACTCTGTGACAAGTAAAAGTTCTGCACCGAAATATTTACCTCAAACATATTAACGTATAATCAGTGAGATGAAATCAAATGTAATCGTCGTATTAACCCTTTGAAACCTCAGCAAATTGGCTTCGTTTCTTCCAAAAACAGAAGAAGGCAATAAATAAATAATAAATAAACAGAACAGAAATACTTTATTAATCCTGTGTGTTTTGTTGCAGCAGCATTTAAGAGAGCAGCGACTGAATGAAACATTTGTTAAAGGGCAAAATAATGCAAATATATATATACACAAAGGAAGGCACTTAACATAGATATGTACAGTATGTACAGAATAAAGAAGAACTTTATTATTGTATTTGTGATAATAATATACTGAAAATTATTTTACACTATTATTCTCATTTTTACATTTTTAAGTAATTTCCATGCTTTAATAAATTAATTTTACTTTCACAAATTTTTATTTTTATTTGTCTGAGGGATGTGGGGATGAGTATTTTTGTGCTAATTTTCAGGGAGTTTTCTTTTACTTTTTACAAACTTCTTGCAATTTTTGGGGTCATATCTTCTTACTGCTTGACACCAGATAAATTAGCTTGATTTCTTCCAAAAATACTAGAAGAAGCAATTAAGCAACAACCAACAAGACATGGCTTCAAAATTAGCAAGAAATTAGTAAAATGTTACGAGAAAATTACCCCATAATAATAATAATAATAACAATAAAATAATAATAACAAACAAGAAATACGAAATCACTTGAAACATGTCTAAAAAAATACAGTTTTTATTTTTGCTAAAATAATTTAATTCTATAATTATATGAAATATTTATATAGTTTTTTTAATATTTTTCCCTTTCTTGCATCAAATCTAATTATCTCCTCACAGCTTATTCAAGTCAGTTTTTTTGTCACTTTTTACTAATTCTTTTGAATTTGTGCGACTTTTCTCGCCATGTTGCTCATTGCATTTTTCCATGTTTTGAAAAAAAATCAAAGCGATTTTCTCAGGTCCCGGGGGTTTGATGCTTGTCAGTGGTGACAACAAAACTTATTTTGATCCAGTATGTAAGGTGTGAAGTTGCTCGATGCCTTTTCTCGTGTTTTTGTTTTTTTTTTTATTTATTAAATGGAGCCAGTTTGCCCAGGTTTCAAAGGGTTAACCCAAACATTATTACTGATATATTACAATTACCGACATTATTTTACGGAAAAAAAAATGACGTCAACCATCAAATTAGCTTCACTTTGTTTTCTTGAAGATAACATAGAAAAAGCTCCACCTCCTGCTCTGGATCAGCAGCAGCCGCCTCTCCGCTGCAGGGGCTGATGGGAGGTGTGAGGAGCCGTCTGGTCTGATGTCACAGCTCGTCCTTGTTTGGTCTCAGCTGCATCAGAGCGTCACTTCTCCCCAGCTTCACCAGAGGAAACAGCGCTGCACACAATGCTTCTCCTCCCAGCTGCTGCTCTGTGCTGTCTGTGTTCAGGTGAGTGTTTCCAGCCAATCAGGAGCCCACAAACTCCACCTGTAACAAACACTGTCACGCTCACCTTCAGCTACCTGTCTGCTTCTCTGCAGCGCTGGTTGCCGTGGCAGCGGCTCAGCTGGTTCAGGAGGATTTAACATTGACCAGGAGAGTTGGTGAAAGCGTCTCCTTCAGCTGTCAGCACACTGACCGGTGTGATTACTCTTATGTACTCTGGTACCAGAAGAGAGACAACGAAACATTCACACTGATTATTTATATTGACAGAGATAATGGTAGAATAGGTAAAGGTTACAATCATCCTCAGGAAGCTGATTTCTCAGCTGTGAATAAACAGAAGGGCTGGGAGCTGAAGATCCAGACAGTTAAACTCAGTCATTCAGCCACCTACTACTGCTCCTGTTGGAAGTTTGATCCCCACAGTGAGAAAAGCTGCGTGCAGCCTGTACAAAAACCAACAGCTGAGCAGATGTCAAACAGTGTTTGTGACAAGAAGAGAGCAGTAAACCACAGCCCAGCTTCACATATTTCACCTCCATCTCAGCCAGAGTCACAGACTCACTGAACTGAGGGACTGATTTTATTTACAGCTGTCAGGATTTATTCAACATTATACTGATTCATATTTGATCAGATATTCCAGCAGGTTTATTGTTGTTCCACACAGAGAGACAAACTAACAACACAGAGGAACAACGAAGAAACAAAATTAAAAGATACCAACAAAAGAAATAATAATAATAATAATCAATTATTTATTGTTATTTTTATCACATTAAATTGATAATAGGCCACAAATAAATGGTATTAAACCACAAAGAAGTCTTTAATAAAAGCAGATATTAAAACCAAAATGGTGAAAATGATCAAAACAAAAACAAGCTTCAGTATTTTGATAAAGATTAAAATCCTCTGCTTTGACCTGCTGCACAAATAAAGTCCATCCCTCCTCACAGTGGTTATTATTATTATTATTATTATTATTATTGTTATTACTGTGATTATTATTGGTCTTGTCGGGCGTCTCATGTGAAACCAGGAGACCTGAGGAGTCAGAGGTACCAGCAGCTCATGTTAGCTTCTCAGGAAGGGGTTAAAAACGCTCTGAAGTTAGACTGAATTTTGGTCCATGTCCATTTTCACAGGGGTCCCTTTGACCTTTGACCTCAGATATGTGAATGAAAACATGTTCTGTGGGGACTAACGAGTGTCCTCTTTACAAACGTGTCCACTTTCTGACCGTCTCAAACAGTTTGGGTCAAAATCCTTCAGCGCAGATGTTTTATTTTTGAATATTTCTAAATACTTTGCTCCATAAACAGTGTTGGAAATGAAGCCATTAAGCAATGACCAACAAGACATGGCTTCAAAATTAGCGAGAAATTAGTAAAATGTTACGAGAAAATTACCCCATAATAATAAAAATAACAATGAAATAATAATAATAACAAGAAATAAGAAATGACTTGAAACATTTCTAAAAAAATAGTTTTTATATTTGCTAAAATAATTTACTTTAATTCTATAATTATATGAAATATTTATATAGTTTTTAAAAAATATTTTTCCCTTTTTTTGCATCAAATCTAATTATCTCCTCACAGCTAATTCTTTAAGTCAGTTTTTTTGTCACTTTTTACTAATTCTTTTGAATTTGTGCGACTTTTCTCGCCATGTCGCTCATTTTTCCATGTTTTGAAAAAAAATCAAAGTGATTTTCTCAGGTCCCGGGGGTTTGATGCTTGTCAGTGGTGACAACAAAACTTATTTTGATCCAGTATGTAAGGTGTGAAGTTGCTCGATGCCTTTTCCTGTGTTTTTTTTTTTTTTTATTTAAAGAAATGGAGCCAGTTTGCCCAGGTTTCAAAGGGTTAACCCAAACATTATTACTGATATATTACAATTACCGACATTATTTTACGGAAAAAAAAATGACGTCAACCATCAAATTAGCTTCACTTTGTTTTCTTGAAGATAACATAGAAAAAGCTCCACCTCCTGCTCTGGATCAGCAGCAGCCGCCTCGCCGCTGCAGGGGCTGATGGGAGGTGTGAGGAGCCGTCTGGTCTGATGTCACAGCTCGTCCTTGTTTGGTCTCAGCTGCATCAGAGCGTCACTTCTCCCCAGCTTCACCAGAGGAAACAGCGCTGCACACAATGCTTCTCCTCCCAGCTGCTGCTCTGTGCTGTCTGTGTTCAGGTGAGTGTTTCCAGCCAATCAGGAGCCCACAAACTCCACCTGTAACAAACACTGTCACGCTCACCTTCAGCTACCTGTCTGCTTCTCTGCAGCGCTGGTTGCCGTGGCAGCGGCTCAGCTGGTTCAGGAGGATTTAACATTGACCAGGAGAGTTGGTGAAAGCGTCTCCTTCAGCTGTCAGCACACTGACCGGTGTGATTACTCTGCTGTATTCTGGTACCAGAAGAGAGACATCGAAACATTCACACGGATTATTTATATTGACAGAGATAATGGTAAAATAGGTAAAGGTTACAATCATCCTCAGGAAGCTGATTTCTCAGCTGTGAATAAACAGAAGGGCTGGGAGCTGAAGATCCAGACAGTTAAACTCAGTCATTCAGCCACCTACTACTGCTCCTGTTGGAAGGTTGATCCCCACAGTGAGAAAAGCTGCGTGCAGCCTGTACAAAAACCAACAGATGAGCAGATGTCAAACAGTGTTTGTGACAAGAAGAGAGCAGTAAACCACAGCCCAGCTTCACATATTTCACCTCCATCTCAGCCAGAGTCACAGACTCACTGAACTGAGGGACTGATTTTATTTACTGCTGTCAGGATTTATTCAACATTATACTGATTCATATTTGATCAGATATTCCAGCAGGTTTATTGTTGTTCCACACAGAGAGACAAACTAACAACACAGAGGAACAACGAAGAAACAAAATTAAAAAGATACCAACAAAAGAAATAATAATATCTTTATCTTTATCTTTAGTCGAGTTGACTACTGTAACAGTATCTTCTCTGGTCTGCCTAAAAAGTCAATCAGACAATCGCAGCTGATCCAGAACGCTGCTGCTCGAGTCCTGACTAAGACCAAGAGAGCGGACCACATCCCTCCAGTTCTGAGGTCTCTACACTGGCTCCCTGTCTCTCAGAGAATAGACTTTAAAATTCTCTTGCTAGCATATAAAGCACTGAATGGTTTAGGCCCAAAATACATCAAAGACCTTCTAGTCCAGTATGAACCATCAAGACCACTCAGGTCATCTGGTGCAGGTCTGCTCTGTGCTCCAAAAGTCAGACCTAAACATGGAGAATCAGCTTCAGTTTCTATGCTCCGTATATCTGGAACAAACTCAGAAAATATCAGGTCTGCTGAGAGTCTGAGTCCTTTTAAGTCAAGGTTAAAGACTCACCTGTTCACTGCTGCCTTTGACTAAAAGGCTTTTTACTTTTTAAATTTTATATTTTACTTCGAAACTGCACTGCAACTATTTTTGGGTTTTATCTGTTGTTTTCCTACTTGCTGTTTTTAATCACCTTTTACATGCTTCTTTTATAATGTTTTAAATGTGTTTCCTTTCCCCCTGTTGTTGTATTTCAATGTTCTGTGTGAAGCACCTTGAATTGCCTTGTTGCTGAAATGTGCTATACAAATAAACTTGCCTTGCCTAATAATAATCAATTATTTATTGTTATTTTAATCACATGAAATTGATAATAGGCCACAAATAAATGGTATTAAACCACAAAGAAGTCTTTAATAAAAGCAGATATTAAAACCAAAATGGTGAAAATGATCAAAACAAAAACAAGCTTCAGTATTTTGATAAAGATTAAAATCCTCTGCTTTGACCTGCTGCACGAATAAAGTCCATCCCTCCTCACAGTGGTTATTATTATTATTATTATTATTATTATTATTATTATTATTGTTATTGCTGTGATTATTATTGGTCTTGTCGGGCGTCTCATGTGAAACCAGGAGACCTGAGGAGTCAGAGGTACCAGCAGCTCATGTTAGCTTCTCAGGAAGGGGTTAAAAACGCTCTGAAGTTAGACTGAATTTTGGTCCATGTCCATTTTCACAGGGGTCCCTTTGACCTTTGACCTCAGATATGTGAATGAAAACATGTTCTGTGGGGACTAACGAGTGTCCTCTTTACAAACGTGTCCACTTTCTGACCGTCTCAAACAGTTTGGGTCAAAATCCTTCAGCGCAGATGTTTTATTTTGAATATTTCTAAATACTTTGCTCCATAAACAGTGTTGGAAATGAAGCCATTAAGCAATGACCAACAAGACATGGCTTCAAAATTAGCGAGAAATTAGTAAAATGTTACGAGAAAATTACCCCATAATAATAAAAATAACAATGAAATAATAATAATAACAAACAAGAAATAAGAAATGACTTGAAACATTTCTAAAAAAATAGTTTTTATATTTGCTAAAATAATTTACTTTAATTCTATAATTATATGAAATATTTATATAGTTTTTAAAAAATATTTTTCCCTTTTTTTGCATCAAATCTAATTATCTCCTCACAGCTAATTCTTTAAGTCAGTTTTTTTGTCACTTTTTACTAATTCTTTTGAATTTGTGCGACTTTTCTCGCCATGTTGCTCATTGCATTTTTCCATGTTTTGAAAAAAAATCAAAGTGATTTTCTCAGGTCCGGGGGGTTTGATGCTTGTGAGTGGTGACAACAAAACTTATTTTGATCCAGTATGTAAGGTGTGAAGTTGCTCGATGCCTTTTCCTGTGTTTTTTTTTTTTTTTTTTAAAGAAATGGAGCCAGTTTGCCCAGGTTTCAAAGGGTTAACCCAGACATTTTTACTGATATATTACAATTACCGACATTATTTTACGGAAAGGTTTGTGAAACTGGAACATTGAAATGTTTTTACATGAAAAATGACGTCAACCATCAAATTAGCTTCACTTTGTTTTCTTGAAGATAACATAGAAAAAGCTCCACCTCCTGCTCTGGATCAGCAGCAGCCGCCTCGCCGCTGCAGGGGCTGATGGGAGGTGTGAGGAGCCGTCTGGTCTGATGTCACAGCTCGTCCTTGTTTGGTCTCAGCTGCATCAGAGCGTCACTTCTCCCCAGCTTCACCAGAGGAAACAGCGCTGCACACAATGCTTCTCCTCCCAGCTGCTGCTCTGTGCTGTCTGTGTTCAGGTGAGTGTTTCCAGCCAATCAGGAGCCCACAAACTCCACCTGTAACAAACACTGTCACGCTCACCTTCAGCTACCTGTCTGCTTCTCTGCAGCGCTGGTTGCCGTGGCAGCGGCTCAGCTGGTTCAGGAGGATTTAACATTGACCAGGAGAGTTGGTGAAAGCGTCTCCTTCAGCTGTCAGCACACTGACCGGTGTGATTATTCTGATGTACTCTGGTACCAGAAGAGAGACAACGAAACATTCACACGGATTCTTGATATTAGAAGAAATAATGGTAGAATAGGTAAAGGTTACAATCATCCTCAGGAAGCTGATTTCTCAGCTGTGAATAAACAGAAGGGCTGGGAGCTGAAGATCCAGACAGTTAAACTCAGTCATTCAGCCACCTACTACTGCTCCTGTTTGAAGGATGATCCCCACAGTGAGAAAAGCTGCGTGCAGCCTGTACAAAAACCAACAGCTGAGCAGATGTCAAACAGTGTTTGTGACAAGAAGAGAGCAGTAAACCACAGCCCAGCTTCACATATTTCACCTCCATCTCAGCCAGAGTCACAGACTCACTGAACTGAGGGACTGATTTTATTTACAGCTGTCAGGATTTATTCAACATTATACTGATTCATATTTGATCAGATATTCCAGCAGGTTTATTGTTGTTCCACACAGAGAGACAAACTAACAACACGGAGGAACAACGAAGAAACAAAATTAAAAAGATACCAACAAAAGAAATAATAATAATAATAATCAATTATTTATTGTTAGTTTAATCACATTAAATTGATAATAGGCCACAAATAAATGGTATTAAACCACAAAGAAGTCTTTAATAAAAGCAGATATTAAAACCAAAATGGTGAAAATGATCAAAACAAAAACAAGCTTCAGTATTTTGATAAAGATTAAAATCCTCTGCTTTGACCTGCTGCACGAATAAAGTCCATCCCTCCTCACAGTGGTTATTATTATTATTATTATTATTATTATTATTATTATTATTATTATTGTTATTACTGTGATTATTATTGGTCTTGTCGGGCGTCTCATGTGAAACCAGGAGACCTGAGGAGTCAGAGGTACCAGCAGCTCATGTTAGCTTCTCAGGAAGGGTTAAAACGCTCTGAAGTTAGACTGAATTTTGGTCCATGTCCATTTTCACAGGGGTCCCTTTGACCTTTGACCTCAGATATGTGAATGAAAACATGTTCTGTGGGGACTAACGAGTGTCCTCTTTACAAACGTGTCCACTTTCTGACCGTCTCAAACAGTTTGGGTCAAAATCCTTCAGCGCAGATGTTTTATTTTTGAATATTTCTAAATACTTTGCTCCATAAACAGTGTTGGAAATGGACTGAAGTCTAAATGTTGAGTCTCTTGTGGATTCAGTGAGTCCAGTTTTACTCACATGTGATGATGCTGGTCTCTATAGCAACCGTTTGATTGCAGCGAGACCGTTTCTCTGAAACAAACCTCACAGCCTCATGAAACTTGACAAACACAAACTAGAGACCTCTGTCCTCCTTTGACCTGTGTCTGAAACTGTTTGAACTGAGTCCAACACCTTCTCGTCCAACTTATCACAGACTGCAGCTTTGCAGTGGACTTCTGCGACACATTAGAGGGTTGTCTGGTTTTTTGGAAGTTTTTCCTCAGTGGATGTGAGGGTCTAAGGACAGAGGGATGTTGTACGCTGTAAAATTGATTTGTGAAAATGGGTTTCGAAATAAAATTGACTTGACACGTTACGCTCTTGGTTTCTTCTGCGTCTGCTGTTTCCGCTCCAGGACGCTGCTACAGTGACGTCAGCAATCACACCTGCCAGCACCGACGGTACAGGCGTCCTCGCGCTCCTTATATCACGTCGTTACCGGCAGCGTTTCAACCTGACGCCGCTCTGTGGCGTTTCACGCTCACAGGACAGGCGCACGGCCGCATCCTCAGGTGATGCTGCCAGTCCACGTATCATGCTGCCGCGGCAGGGGCTGTCCCACCGTCCGGCGGCGAATAATAACAGCGTTACCAGTTCTGTCCGGCCTCGCTCTCGGCTGATGCTGTCTGTGAAGTAATTGGTCAGTTGTCACATAAGTTAGTGGAGTAAAAAGTACAATATTTCCCTCTGAGATGTATTGTAGTAGAAGTACAAAGTAGCAGAAAATAGTAATACACAGGTAAAGAACAAGTACCTCAAAGTCGCACTGAAGTGGGTGACAATACTAGTAAATGTACTTAGTTCCTTTACACCACTGTTGGCATAAACACATTTATATATATTTATTTATATATACAGTTTATCCTGCCTGATTGTTGCTCTCAAGATTTACTCTCATGGTGTTTTGTCTCTTTTGTGGCGTCAAGTTCACGTTCATCCTCTCATGGGAGTTGTAAAGTGTTGTAAACGTTGACACCCGGAGGAGGAAGTGAGGACCTTCTCCTTCAAAATAAGACGACAGAGCAACAGACACACTGGCTGTGTGGACGAACGTCCTGTCATCAGACGCACATCCGTCATAAATCAAAGTGATGGACGATTTAAAAATGGGAGCTGATGATGATGATGATGATGATGATGATAAAAACTTATTAAAGTCAGAGGGATTCATCCTCTGAGGAGCATGAACGTGTGAACCAACGATCCTCAGAGACACTCTGCTAGTGTGTCTAAAAAGGACATAAAAGCAGAGACAGCCGTGTTCATATGAACATGAGAGAAACACGTCATGGAGCTGAAATATGATCCTGCTTCAGAATTTGGACTCGTTGGCCTCAGCTGACACTTTCAGCAGCACTCAGGTTTTTGTATTACTCTCTCTCACTGTGGGGTACTACTTGATCTTTGGCTCTGGAACTAAACTGTTTGTAACAGGTAAGAACAAACATTTATCTGCCTTCAGTTGTTTCAGTGAACAAATAGAAAATGTGTTTTAAAGAGTTTCTGCTGCTTCAGGTTTTACGTTAGTTTTTCATCATTAGTAGAGAATTCTTGCAGCCGTTCAGCTGTTGTTGCATAAAAAGCTTCATAATTCATGAAAAGATGTTTAAATCTCGAGTTATTCTGTATTTCTGCAGCAGATTTCGCTGATTAATAAGGAAAAAATATGATTATTGGTATTTGAGAATTTGATCTTCTTAGCAAAGTAGCATCGTCTCTTTTGTATCAAGAAAATAAATCACATTAAACATAATTTAATATAAACAGGTTTAAGTTTTGTCAACAGCGTATGATTGGAAATGCATAGAAAATTAATCCAAATATTTTTAATGTAATTAACCCGTTAATAAATGTATTTATGTTGTTGCTACAAATGTCTTTTAATATTTATATATGAAGGCACAAAAGCACTGAATATGATATTATAATAAACAGAATTTATGCAAACTAATTAATATATTTAGATATGTGACACAGGATGCATAATGGCAAATTCACATTAATGTATCTAAATATATTTTAAATATGAATATAAATACTTTATTTTACGTAACACAATTTAAACATCACATTTTAAATAAGTCACAGTAACATTTTCGAAAAAAAAACTGTGGTGTTAAATATTACAAAGCCGATGCTGCACACACTGTAATTCTAAAAAGATTAAAGATATTAGTCTTAACATTTATTATATTGTCAAGTTTAATTCACATTTGATGGATCATAAATTATTGTAATTGTGCATCAAAATCAAAATTGCTCTGACAGAAGTTTTGAAGGTGTTGATATGTTTCATGAAAATAAAGTATTTAGTTATAAAAACATGCCTTATATGTGACTGAACTAATTAAACCCAAACATAGAAAACCTTTTGTCTCGTCAATAAGGGAAAGTTTTTGTAATTTTATTATATGAGATTATATTAAAGTACTTCAATAGTGAATGTGAAATAGAAGTGAATGGACTTTATACACTGAAATCAATAACTGTGAGATACTTTTCCCCCAGAAAACGGGACATTTTTATGTCACATTATATGAAATCATATTAGGTCAAATGTTTTGTGAATTTCTCCTCAGGATCAATAAGTTGTACTTTTTGATAACATATAAAATAGACGGCTTTATTATCACAATTATACAACAGTTTGTAATGTAATGAAAAGCATCAAAAAATCCGTTGATGTATTTAAAGGATTCAGTTACAGTAAGATATGCAATGGTAAATATGTTATACATGTTGTAATCGTTAAAATGAAAATTAAGAGAAATTTACTTTATGTATTTTAACCCTAATATGAAAACACTATTTCCCATGATGTCCGAGCAAATTTCCTAAATCCTTAAATGTTATCGTATTAATTTATATTAGGAATAAAAATGAACATAAATTGTAGTGAGTGGATTTTCTAAATTGAAATACAAATTGTCATCTATATATTGATGGATAAATGTTCTTTATTTTGGTGTCATGCACACAAAGTGGCCAAACCTGATGGATTTACAGACAGCAAAGTACAGCTGCAGCCGTCCAACATTTCATGACTTTTTTATTTCAAACAGCTCGGCCTTCGACTAAATATTCTGCCTTCTCTCCTGAACTTGGAAAAAAATCTGCAACAAAAAAGGTTGAAGGACAACTGCAGTTTTTCAAGAAATCAACAAATAATCAGGACAGTAAAAACCAGGAAACTCACTGTCAGTTCCAGCGAGCTCACAGATGCAGCACAGAGCTGTGAGCTGCTGCTGACTCTGTTAATAATTATAATAATAAAAACAACAATAATAACAGATTTGATTTGTAACGCACTTTACATTTGGGACACATCTCAAAGTGCTGCAGGATAAAAGATGACTGTGTGTCTGTGCTGCTTGTTGCTGCTGTCAAACTTCAGATGAGCCGGTGGTGAGGCCCGTGGTGAGCGTGTACCCAGCAGCATCCAGAGTCCACCTGGAGGGAGCAGCTCCCTGCTGTGTCTGGCCTCAGCCATGTTTCCTCCTCTGGTCCGCTTCTCCTGGAAAAGACGAAAGGAGGGCGGAGCCGAGGAGGAGCTGCGTCCTGCTGTGGGAGAGCAGCTGGAGCTCAGAGAGTCGAGACGCAGCGCCTCCGTCCTGCTGATCCGTCAGCAGGAGAGCAGCACGTATAAATACCGCTGCTCCGTCCATCACGAGGCGGACACAGTGAAGGCCCACACAGAACAAGGTAATGAAGCCGGGCGACTGCGTTCAGCAGAGATTCAGCTTCATGTGGAGACGCTGCTGTCAAAGAGAGCAGAGGAGCAGAGGACTGACATTTCTCACTGACTCTCCAAACATTTCACTTTTCTCTTTCAGAGGTTTCTACTTTTCCAACATCACCTCCACCAGCAGCTTCAACATCACCTCCACCAGCAGCTTCAACAGCACCTCCACCATCACTTCCACCCGCCGTCTCTCCTGTCCCGTCTCAGTACCAAGTGAAGCTGCTGTGTGTGCTGTACACGGTGCTGACAGTGAAGAGTCTGGTGTACTGCTGTGGACTCTCTCTGCTGTTGATCCTCAGAAACAAGGGACCGTCCACCAACTGCACACATGCTGACTGACTGTTTCCTGCTCGCCTTTTCTCTCCATCACATCTCATCAATTCATCTCATAGATCACTTTGATCAGTATTCACAAATGTCAGTTATGATCTGTTGTGGTTGGTTGTAAAATGTATCTCTGTGTGCAAGTTAGGTATCGTCATCGTTAACATTTACGTACATATACACAAATATACATATTTACAGTTATGAAGAGCAAATCCTATGCAAAGTCATTTTTGATACTGTAGTTTATTTCCTCTTTAAATTGTGACTTTGATGATAATATAAATGAATCTGAATCATTGGCTGTCTGGTAGATATTTTATTGTTTGTAGTATTTCTTCTCTCCTTGTTTTTCTCTTTGAACCATTATGCAGAGTGTGGCAGGTTTGTCAAATTCTTTCAGTGTAAAATTTTCAATAAACTGAAAAATTAAAGTGTCTGTTTTATAAACATCTTTTATGGATATTAAAAATTAGAAACAGAATCAGCTTCATGGGCTGCGTGTGTTGACACCTACAAGCTATTGACTCTGGTTGTTAGTCGCTCGACGCATTTTGCTGAAGTTGAACATCAGAGCTGATTTTAGTTTTCACTCGCTTTCTGTGAGTTGCCTGTCTGTGTTTGTTTGGCCGACCTCTCTTAGTTTGCCGCAATACAACAAACAGGAAAACTGACTCAATATTCAGCATGTTGTCAACATGCATCAATAATCATTTGCTGTATAAATGATAACATCACGGCACAGCTTCTGCTTTGAAAATGTTGATATTTCACAGTTGTTTGTGCTGGGAAAATGCTGATTCCCTTCCTGAGTTTAGCTCCTGGAGTTCCTCACTAATCGGACTATTTGATCAAAAAGCACTTTGAGTTGCTGAACCTTAACCAGAATGTGTTTGTATCACCACGGTCATCCAAGGAGATAGTTTAACAGACATCAGATCAGAAAACACAGATGTGTTGTTTTGGAGGGCGCTGACAAAGCAGCTGTTTGTCATGTCGAGTAGCTCCAACCAAGTAACCTGAATGATCAACGAGACATTTAGACAGTACTCAGATCTGCATGACAGCATGCCTTCTTCATCACTGAAAACTTTACTCCACTACTTTGCAAAAATGCCAGAATTGTGGAAAATATTGTTTTCAGCAAATATCTTAATCGTAACATTTGGTGTATTTATGCAGTCTGGGAAACCCCAGGATCTCTAGAAAGTATCTGCACAAGTTGGCCAGCGGACTCAACAGGGACGAGGAAACGTGTCTGCATGTCGTTACTAAAGTTCATCCTATTTGCTGGAGTAGTAAACTCGGATTCATTTCATGTAGGATTCTACTAACGTGACTGATTGTTTTCCACTAATTAATGAGACTCTGTATTTCCATGGAAACGAAGAATACACTCCCCCCAAAGAAGTTTTAATTTTGAGAGCTAATTGTTCCAAAACATGAATACATTTTGACTATACATTTTTATTTTGTTGTTAATAGTTTTCTAGTCACAGTATAACACTCGGGGTGTGCTTTAACGTCATTTGAGCACCTCAGTAATGCTTGCAGATTTCGGCGCTAACTGCATCACTGTCATATGAAGTTAAAGAACACCCTCGAGTGTAATATTGCTTAAATTAGGACTTGTTGGCGCTCATCGACACCAAGTGTAAAGTGCACCTTTGACGGCTCAGATCCCCGTAAATAAACTCCACAGACGTGAGCATAAAGATGTTAATCGTTGCTCTCTGGGCTCAGTTCAGTTGTGTGTGGAGGACTCAGTGGAAAAAAGGCTTCCAGACAAACAGCTACAGAGGCTGATGAGCGTGTACAGCAGCTGATAGGAATCTGCTCTCGGTGGTTATTAGGTTTCCTAAAAGCCTGTTGACAGCGAATCGACGCTTCCTCTCCTGCAGCAGCCGGGCTGTGTGGGTTTCTGCTCTGCAGCTTTTCTCACAGTAAAAACACAGTGACGGTTACAACCATCCACTCTGCTTCACGAATCTTTACAGGAACTTCAGTCGCTCACTACGGCGTTCACATGGGAATAAAAACTGAACTACGCTTCAAAACAGGAGCAGCTTCACAATCACAGCACACCAAGAAATCAGGTCAACAGATCCTGGATCACACAGACGCAAATATTTAGGCAAAGAGACGAAAACCTGATGCAGCTTCATCAAACTACTTCAGTCTGTTTTTGAGAACACTTACAGTCCAGCTTCCAATGATGTAAAATGATAACAGCAACAACAACATTATTACTGTTACTTTCATTATTATTATTATTATATTAACAGAAAAGACAGATGAAAAAAATCTAAATTCGGCTAATTTTAACAACAGAGCAAATTAATGTGTTTTTTATACAAATGTATTTGACATGGTTGTCATGTAATTCCCCTTCAGCCATAACTATTTATTAATTAACCACAAACTCCTATTGTGTGTAATGACATGTAGTATCATACATTATACATACTATGATTATAATTCATTCATTTTATTGTTGTTGCCTTTTTGTCTTATTGTTAATTTATCATGTGAAATTGTTTTTGCAAGTTAAGAAACAAAAAATCTTAAATAGTGTTTGGAAATCTTCCACCTTCTCATAAATTTCTCTGTCAAAAATATAATTTCAGAGAAGTTTTAAGTTTCCACTCTCAAAGTGCTGATATCACCATGTGATGATTTCAAGCACTGACTCCTCGACCGCAACATTTCCAAAAATAAGTCGTGCATCTGTTATCATCGATGGCAGCGTCAGAAACCGCAGAGACAAACAAGTCATCTTGTTGTTTCACCCCCTCAAAAATAACAAACTTATCTGTATCTGTTTGTGAGGAAGAACTAGAGCGTCCATGTTGGTTTACCTCAAGATCACACTGCACATACATTTTTAACACATCAACACAAATGCAATTCATCTGTTCATTTTCTTTCGTTTTGAAAATAAATGCATTTTTCATACATGATTTCAGAGTAAACTGTAAATTATAAAACAGCTCAGCACCAAAGCTGCCGGATCATCCAAACCTACTGAGATGTAGTTAACAGCTGTGTGTATATTTACTGATCTGTGTTTTTATATTCATATCTTCCTGTACATTTCTCCTCTGCGCTGTGTGAAAGTACATTCAGAGCGACTAACAACCAAAGTCAAATGACTTGCAGGTGTTAACACACACGGCCGATGAAGCTGATTGTGTTTCTGATCATTTGCTAAGAAGCCAAACTGAAATCCATAAAAACAAAGACGTTCATAAAACAGACACTTTGATTGTTTTTTTAATTTAGTTTATTGAGAATATTATACTGAAAGAATCTGACAAACCTGCCACACTCTGCATAATGGATTAAAAAAAACAAGAAGAGAAGAAATACGACAAAGAATAAAATATCAACCAGACAGCCAATGATTCAGATTCATTTATATTATCATAAAAGTGACCGTCAAATGTGGAAATAAACTACAAATAACTAAAAAATAAAGGAATTTAACCATAACTGCAAACATATATTTGTGTATATGTACGTAAATGTTAACGATGACGATACCTAACTTGCACACAGAGATACATTTTACAACCAACCACAACAGATCATAACTGACATTTGTGAATACTGATCAAAGTGATCGATGAGATGAATTGATGAGATGTGATGGAGAGAAAAGACGAGCAGGAAACAGTCAGTCAGCATGTGTGCAGTTGGTGGACGGTCCCTTGTTTCTGAGGATCAACAGCAGAGAGAGTCCACAGCAGTACACCAGACTCTTCACTGTCAGCACCGTGTACAGCACACACAGCAGCTTCACCCTGCACTGAGACCGGAGGGACACTGAGACACACACACACACACACACACACACACACACACACACACACACACACACACACACACACTTACATCAGTATAACTTGGACTTTTCCAGACGGGACAACCAGCTCTCCGTGAGGACAGGGGTCGGCTACATTTTGAATGAAAGCTCTGAGGTCCTAATTAAATCAAACAAGTCGGCAAGATTTTATCTCTAGAGCCAGGACAGCCAGTTTAACTCTTTGAAACCTGAGGAGATTGGCTCGATTTCTTTGTAAAAACACAGGCAGAAGTTAGAAGTTACAAGAAAATTACCTGAAATTTAGCACAAAAAATGTAAACAGAAATGGTTAAAAAAAGAAAAAAGCTAGAGTTTTCTAGAAGTTTTAATCTATTTTTTATTACCTCTAATGATTTCTCTCTCCCCATCCATCTCTCTCTTTTTAAAAACTAATTTTCAGGTCCTTTTTTGTCACGTTTTCCTAATTTCTTGCAGTGTTTTGGGATCTCTTACTGAGTTGCTCAGTGACTTTTAGCCAAAAGAGATTTAACCCGTGTGCAGAGGTTTTATAGTCTTAGATACATGTGTAAGACAGGGGTCGGCTATAATTACATTAAAAGCTCATGGACCCTTGTTAAATCCAACAGGTCAGGGCCCCTGGAGGTCCTCTGGAGCCAGGACAGTGAGTTTAACCCTTTGATTTCTCAGCAAGTTCGCTTGATTTCTTTTGAAAACGCAGGATAAAGTTACATGTTACAAGAAAATTACCTGAAATTTAGCAGAAAGTAGAAGGAAAATAAAAAAAAGTTTATTAATAGTAATAAAAAGTTATTAAAACAATATGTGTGTAGATAAAATGGTAAGTAATAATTAGAAATGTAGTTTTGCAGACATTTATCCCTATTTTTTTAAAAAAGGTAACTACTTCTAATGATTTCTGTTTCTTCTTCTATCTTTGCAGTGTGTGTTTGTCTCTGTAAAGCATCATTGTGAAAAGCCCTCTATAATTAAAATGTATTATGATTATTATTATTATTATCTCTCACAGAGTTGCTCTGTGCCTGTTTAGTCGAAAGATTTAAACCAACATCCTCAGGTTTCAAAGGTTTGAATGATTGTGTAAGGCGTCTGACGGCAACATAAGAACAGTGATGTGTCTGCAGGTCCAAAGGGTTAAATGTTGCAGTGAAAAAGGACAGATTGGCAGTGAAGGAGAGGCAGCAGGTGATCTTACGGTCAGCTGGCTGCAGAGCTGGCAGGTCTGCTGGCTGTCTCTCTGGAGGACAGGAGGCTGCTGCAGCTGGAAGCTCTGAAAGAGAAAAGCAGTGAAATGTTTGGAGAGTCAGTGAGAAATGTCAGTCCTCTGCTCCTCTGCTCTCTTTGACAGCAGCGTCTCCACATGAAGCTGAATCTCTGCTGAACGCAGTCGCCCGGCTTCATTACCTTGTTCTGTGTGGGCCTTCACTGTGTCCGCCTCGTGATGGACGGAGCAGCGGTATTTATACGTGCCGCTCTCCTGCTGACGGATCAGCAGGACGGAGGCGCTGCGTCTCGACTCTCTGAGCTCCAGCTGCTCTCCCACAGCAGGACGCAGCTCCTCCTCGGCTCCGCCCTCCTTTCGTCTTTTCCAGGAGAAGCGGACCAGAGGAGGAAACATGGCTGAGGCCAGACACAGCAGGGAGCTGCTCCCCTCCAGGTGGACTCTGGATGCTGCTGGGTACACGCTCACCACGGGCCTCACCACCGGCTCATCTGAAGTTTGACAGCAGCAACAAGCAGCACAGACACACAGTCATCTTTTATCCTGCAGCACTTTGAGATGTGTCCCAAATGTAAAGTGCGTTACAAATCAAATCTGTTATTATTGTTGTTTTTATTATTATAATGATTAACAGAGTCAGCAGCAGCTCACAGCTCTGTGCTGCATCTGTGAGCTCGCTGGAACTGACAGTGAGTTTCCTGGTTTTTACTGTCCTGATTATTTGTTGATTTCTTGAAAAACTGCAGTTGTCCTTCAACCTTTTTTGTTGCAGATTTTTTTCCAAGTTCAGGAGAGAAGGCAGAATATTTAGTCGAAGGCCGAGCTGTTTGAAATAAAAAAGTCATGAAATGTTGGACGGCTGCAGCTGTACTTTGCTGTCTGTAAATCCATCAGGTTTGGCCACTTTGTGTGCATGACACCAAAATAAAGAACATTTATCCATCAATATATAGATGACAATTTGTATTTCAATTTAGAAAATCCACTCACTACAATTTATGTTCATTTTATTCCTAATATAAATTAATACGATAACATTTAAGGATTCAGGAAATTTGCTTTCGGACATCATGGGAAATAGTGTTTTCATATTAGGGTTAAAATACATAAAGTAAATTTCTCTTCATTTTCATTTTAACGATTACAACATGTATAACATATTTACCATTGCATATCTTACTGTAACTGAATCCTTTAAATACATCAACGGATTTTTTGATGCTTTTCATTACATTACAAACTGTTGTATAATTGTGATAATAAAGCCGTCTATTTTATATGTTATCAAAAAGTACAACTTATTGATCCTGAGGAGAAATTCACAAAACATTTGACCTAATATGATTTCATATAATGTGACATAAAAATGTCCCGTTTTCTGGGGGAAAAGTATCTCACAGTTATTGATTTCAGTGTATAAAGTCCATTCACTTCTATTTCACATTCACTATTGAAGTACTTTAATATAATCTCATATAATAAAATTACAAAAACTTTCCCTTATTGACGAGACAAAAGGTTTTCTATGTTTGGGTTTAATTAGTTCAGTCACATATAAGGCATGTATTTATTACTAAATACTTTATTTTCATGAAACATATCAACACCTTCAAAACTTCTGTCAGAGCAATTTTGATTTTGATGCACAATTACAATAATTTATGATCCATCAAATGTGAATTAAACTTGACAATATAATAAATGTTAAGACTAATATCTTTAATCTTTTTAGAATTACAGTGTGTGCAGCATCGGCTTTGTAATATTTAACACCACAGTTTTTTTTTCGAAAATGTTACTGTGACTTATTTAAAATGTGATGTTTAAATTGTGTTACGTGAAATAAAGTATTTATATTCATATTTAAAATATATTTAGATACATTAATGTGAATTTGCCATTATGCATCCTGTGTCACATATCTAAATATATTAATTAGTTTGCATAAATTCTGTTTATTATAATATCATATTCAGTGCTTTTGTGCCTTCATATATAAATATTAAAAGACATTTGTAGCAACAACATAAATACATTTATTAACGGGTTAATTACATTAAAAATATTTGGATTAATTTTCTATGCATTTCCAATCATACGCTGTTGACAAAACTTAAACCTGTTTATATTAAATTATGTTTAATGTGATTTATTTTCTTGATACAAAAGAGACGATGCTACTTTGCTAAGAAGATCAAATTCTCAAATACCAATAATCATATTTTTTCCTTATTAATCAGCGAAATCTGCTGCAGAAATACAGAATAACTCGAGATTTAAACATCTTTTCATGAATTATGAAGCTTTTTATGCAACAACAGCTGAACGGCTGCAAGAATTCTCTACTAATGATGAAAAACTAACGTAAAACCTGAAGCAGCAGAAACTCTTTAAAACACATTTTCTATTTGTTCACTGAAACAACTGAAGGCAGATAAATGTTTGTTCTTACCTGTTACAAACAGTTTAGTTCCAGAGCCAAAGATCAAGTACCCCACAGTGAGAGAGAGTAATACAAAAACCTGAGTGCTGCTGAAAGTGTCAGCTGAGGCCAACGAGTCCAAATTCTGAAGCAGGATCATATTTCAGCTCCATGACGTGTTTCTCTCATGTTCATATGAACACGGCTGTCTCTGCTTTTATGTCCTTTTTAGACACACTAGCAGAGTGTCTCTGAGGATCGTGGTTCACATGTTCATGCTCCTCAGAGGATGAATCCCTCTGACTTTAATACGTTTTTATCATCATCATCATCATCATCATCATCATCATCATCATCATCATCATCATCAGCTCCCATCTTTAATTCGTCCATCACTTTGATTTATGACGGATGTGCGTCTGATGACAGGACGTTCGTCCACACAGCCAGTGTGTCTGTTGTTCTGTCGTCTTGTTTTAATTTGAAGGCGAAAGATCCTCCAACTTTTGAAATCAGTCCAACACGTGAGACCAGAGTTACTGTTCACAAACTCTGAACAACTCAACTGCTGAATACTGTAATACTAAAATACTGAAATACTGTAAACTGTTTGTGGCTTAACACTCAGATATTTTTGGTGAACTGAAGGTCAGTAATATTAAAGATCAAATGAACGTTACTGTTTGAAAAGGTTTGTTGTTAGCTGAAATATAACTATTGATCCAAAGTGATGTCAGTGTTTGGATGGATGTATATAGGGTTTGACTTTGATGTAATTATACTTTGTTTTCTAACCTTTTACTATCTTGTATATCAATATTGTGTCACAAGTGGTCATGAGACACTTCTCTGTTGATCAGCAGTCGAAAGGCATCTTCGAACTGAATCAGTCTTAGGGCTCATCCTCTGGGGACCATAAACATCCACTGTAGATGTGAAAGAAATCAGGCCAACAGTTCTCCTGTTGTGGGTCAAAGTTTTGGTTGGATGGAAAGACTGAGTCAAAGGTCCCACTGCTCACAGAGAAAAACCTGGATTCACTCTGAACACATTCACTAAGTATCTGTTGAGGGGGATTGTCATCAGTGCAAGAACTGATGAATCATTTACTGAAGTTAAATTATCTGCTGAAATCTGTTCACTGATGTGATGGAAGAAATGTGTGTAGAAAGCTGTTATTGTGAAGGAGACACAGGAAGTATTTGCATCCAGAGCAGATCAGCACTGTGAGGAGGAATGGACTTTATTCCTGCAGCAGGTCAAAGCAGAGGATATTCATTTTTATCAACATGCTAACACTTTTTTTAAAATCATTTTCACCATTTTGTTTAAATGTTTGTTTTTGATGAGGAGCTTGTTTTCAAAAAATACATCTTTATAGTTTTATACCATTTATTAGTGGCTGATTATTAATTTGATGCAACAGTAATCGTAACAATAAATTGAGAAATTATTATCATTATTATTGTTGTTGTTAATAATAATAATAACAACTGGTATCTTTTAATTTTGTTTCTTCGTTGTTCCTCTGTGTTGTTAGTTTGTCTCTCTGTGTGGAACAACAATAAACCTGCTGGAATATCTGATCAAATATGAATCAGTATAATGTTGAATAAATCCTGACAGCTGTAAATAAAATCAGTCCCTCAGTTCAGTGAGTCTGTGACTCTGGCTGAGATGGAGGTGAAATATGTGAAGCTGGGCTGTGGTTTACTGCTCTCTTCTTGTCACAAACACTGTTTGACATCTGCTCATCTGTTGGTTTTTGTACAGGCTGCACGCAGCTTTTCTCACTGTGGGGATCATCCTTCAAACAGGAGCAGTAGTAGGTGGCTGAATGACTGAGTTTAACTGTCTGGATCTTCAGCTCCCAGCCCTTCTGTTTATTCACAGCTGAGAAATCAGCTTCCTGAGGATGATTGTAACCTTTACCTATTCTACCATTATCTCTTCTAATATAAATAATCAGTGTGAATGTTTCGTTGTCTCTCTTCTGGTACCAGTATACATAAGAGTCATCACACTGGTCAGTGTGCTGACAGCTGAAGGAGACGCTTTCACCAACTCTCCTGGTCAATGTTAAATCCTCCTGAACCAGCTGAGCCGCTGCCACGGCAACCAGCGCTGCAGAGAAGCAGACAGGTAGCTGAAGGTGAGCGTGACAGTGTTTGTTACAGGTGGAGTTTGTGGGCTCCTGATTGGCTGGAAACACTCACCTGAACACAGACAGCACAGAGCAGCAGCTGGGAGGAGAAGCATTGTGTGCAGCGCTGTTTCCTCTGGTGAAGCTGGGGAGAAGTGACGCTCTGATGCAGCTGAGACCAAACAAGGACGAGCTGTGACATCAGACCAGACGGCTCCTCACACCTCCCATCAGCCCCTGCAGCGGCGCACAGACGAGGCGGCTGTGTTACAACACGCAGACATTTTTACTTGTCACAGAAGAAAAAGCACAAGTGTAACTAATAACAATAAGAATGACGGCTCTGTTGTGTTCAAGTATCCCAGTAAAACATGATGGTGAGACAGTGAGGTGACTGGAACAATACCAGGACCCTGACACTGAAACAGCTAAATGGAATTCAGCCGCTATAATTCAATATTTACACCTGGGAAATGTTGAACTGTCTTCAGTGGAAATTATGGAGATGTGTGCTATTAAAGTTTTTGTATATTGTAAAAAATTGTATCTAATTTTTGTATATCCTTGACTTAATTAAATATTTAAACAGCTTGAAGCTGGTGTACAATCTGAGTATTTTAACTGAAACTATTTTTAATTTAAAAATAATAAAAACTCTTTTTTTCTACAGCAATACGGCTCGATTCTTGTAAAAGTACTATCTCACTTAGAATTTTCTGATAATTCCAAATAAAAATACAAACAGCAGCTTCTTTGTCTCATGTTTTCAGAAAATGTTTTCTCAAATGTTCTTTAAACGGACTCTAACTGTGAAAGCAAAGCAGACTTATGATACATTTCATATCACTTGACGGACGTCTGTTCTGTGCGCTATAACTCTGAACAGTTTGATCATTTTCAGCTTGAAAAACTGTTGGAAGAATGACATCCTGTTGTAGTTGCATCAGCACACAAAAGTGTGTAATCACGTGTCTGAACGCTCTTTAATCTGCGTCACACCAATAAATGAGCTCTTCCAAACGCGGCTGTGTGACAGATTTCAAACTAATCTTTATCACATGGTGGATTTCTGTGTTTGCTGCTGCTGTGGACATTAAACACCACAGAGAAAGAGCGCCACCCTGTGGTCAGTCACAGGAAGTGGAGGAGGATCCACATGATGCTGATGGTGGTTGCCATGACAACATGATGGCGCTCTTATTCTGCTGATAAAAACCACACTGTGACATCTACACTCTAACAAATAAAGTTACCAAAAGGGTTCATCCTGAAGGGCGGAGGCTCTACCCAGAACCATTTAGGTGAAAATCAGTTATGAAAAAAACACTTTTATCAATGACTGAATGTCATGACACAGTGGCCAACACGAAAAATATACACAGACTAAAATAAAAATGAGACTAACTCTACTTACTGTTGATGTAGCTGGGCAGCGGTCGCTCAGTCTGCAGGGAGTTGATGTGGGAAATGCAGGATGGCAATGAAATTCCAGAAATTCAGCACGGACCACGTTACGGTGCAATGTACCAGATTTTGAATATGTCATTTCAAAACGCAAAAAAATATGATGGCAACAAATATTAATTAATGTTTTTATCAAGTTTTATTAAGATGATGGAGGCATCGTGTGTGGCAGAAGGGACATAACTTTTTTTTTCATTTCATTTATTTTATCACATTTTCTTATGTAGCTTTATTACCTTTTTTATTTTTATTGTTTTGCTTTTTGTTGGTTTTGGTCTTTTAATTGTTTTAGTTTATACTGATATGTTGTGTTCCGCCTCTTGCATTTTTGGTTGTCTTCATTTAATTTGATCTTAACTTGTCCCTAGTTTTGTCTGTGTGTTTTGACTGTTTGACCTTCTGTTGTTATATCGCCTTGTGAGTATCCCATTTCTGCTTTTGCTTCAAAAAATATTTTTTAGGTGCCATTTAAACAGTGGTTTAAGCTGTAGTTTTTGCGCTCATTTGAGCTGTTAAAATCGGAGCAGACACATCACAGGTCTTCATGTCATGGCGGCCGTGATAATCAAACAGGTCGGCATAGTGGCCAACCAGAAACAACACAGAATTGAAGATAGATATTACAACAACTCTAAAAGTAGATCTAGAGAAAGAGAGATGAGGAATAAAAGAGAAAGGACAGTCACAGAAAGAGAAATGAAGGACTGATAGAGATGCAGGTATATAGAAACAGTCACGGCACAGCGGCCAAACGAAACCTCAACACAAACTTAAAGAGAATAAAAATAACACTTACTCTTTGTAGATCGGTGGTCGCTCAGTCTGCAGAGAGTTGATGTAGGAACCAGACGGTGACATCTTCAAGTTCAGAGGACTCATTACAAAAAATTACTTACTTAATGTAAATACTTTTAATAACTTACTTACTTTAGTTCTAACATTGATAATTTCTACTTAAATTTCATTTTTTTCTTAAGCAACATTGAAGGAAAAATGACAAATAAATCTTCCTTCTACTTTCTACTGCTTGTCCTGTTTTAAATTAGATTTAAGATAGGAAAAATCCTATCTTCCAATTACAAGCAATTTCTAAACCCACGGCTGTGTCCTATCCTGTCTCAGACATCCTGTCTAATGTTAACTTAAATACCAACTCTAACTGAACTGCTCTCTTCCTGTCATGCGAGCGTCTTTGATCCTAAAGCACCAGTAGGCTACTGGAGACGGACCAGCCATGAAATCGACGGCTCTCACTTGTTATTGAAAGCTCGCTATCATCGACAGAAAAAGAAGTACATTCATTTTCGGCTGTGAGTTGTTGGAGGACTTAATCAATATTTAGGACTAAATATAAATTATAATTAACATAAATTAGAAATTAATCATCTTGCAGTTGATATATTTAAACATGGTCCAGTCCAAACTAAAAATGACACACCTCTTATACTAAAAGTCATGGTGCAGAGGCAAAACAAAACACAACACAGACATAAAGACAATGAAGAAATCTCTCATGAGAAACAGATGACGAGACGAAAATTATGAAAATAAAGATGAAGACAGAGCGATTGGGCAAACAGAGAAAGTCACGGCAGGGCGTCCAACCAAAACCACAACACAGACTTAAAGAAAATAAAAATGACACTTACTCTTTGTAGATTGAGTCAGGCGGAGGACGCTCAGTCTGCAGGACGTTAACGTGCGAACCGGATGGTGTTTACTACGTTACAGAAGTTAGCACGGACCACGTTACGGCGTGTGGACGGTTGGGATGTACCGGATCCCGAATGAGTTACTCAACAACACAAAAAGAATATGATGGAAACATTGAGCTGAGGTTATCAAACGGAGCATCACGGCCGCCATGACAGATACTCTGATAGACAGGCAGGCACGGCGGCCAGCCAAAAACACAACAGACATCGAGGAAAAAGAGGAAACTTAGCTATCATACAAGACAGAAAGAGAGGAGAGATGGACAGCGAGATGAGAGACAGAAGAAGATGAGGGACATAGATATAGGGGGAGATGGAGGATAGAAAAAATGGAGAGATACAGTGAAAGTCATGGCACGGCGGCCAACCACAACCACAGTTTTTCAGAGAATAAAAATGATGCTTATCTTTCGTAGATCTAGCTGGGCGGCGGTCGATCAGTCTGGAGGGAGTTGATGTGTGAACTGGACGGTGGTGGGTTCAAGTCAAGGAGAGTCACTGTAAAAGAAATACAAGTGTCATTAAAATGAGCCTTAGTCTTTGTAGATCGACCTAAAATAAAAGCAGGACGTAACAGATGTTTTACTAATGCTTTGAGGTAGTAAGGGAACAATGTATGTACTGTATGTCATCCATAAGGAGGCTTATATTCCATATAATACTCAGCTAAAGCGGAGTCGCAGGATGAATGACGGCCCAGTTTCGGGACAGATAAACTGGCCTGATTCCGGCTGTTGACACTGCCAACACTGGGCTAACATAAAAAATGACATGGCCCAGCATCGGCCCAAACTAGGCATGCCAGTAGAAATAGGTCAAACTGTGTCTGGCAGACCGACTCAGCTGAAACTCGAGGTGAATGACGCCCCAGAATCGCGCCTAATAAACGGCTGACACTGCCATCATTTAGCCGCAGTCACGCCACAAAAGTGTCAAAACCGGCCTGAGTATGGTCCAATCACATGGTCAACTTTCAGCGACACTTTAAACTTGTTCATGAAGCAGCAGAGTCAGAGCTGGCTTACTCTGTAGCCAGAGGAACCTTTAAAGTCCAGTTGTAAACCACAAACTGTATAAGAAGCTGCTTAACATTTACTTAACTTTTGTAGGCTATTTTTGTTGTATGGTTATTCACAAAAAAATTACCAATATTGCAATACTTATATCAAGTTTTCGCCTGAAGATACCTGTGGATTGTTTACCAATCCTTTATTTGTGAATGTAATTTGCACACCTTCAGCCTTTTTGAGAAATATCATTAAGGTAGATGACCCAATAGCTTAAATAAATAAAAAAACAATAATATAATATAATAAATTAAACTTTATGTTTACATAATTTACAGAATCCAAACAATAAGCACTACTGACAAATACTTTTACCAGCAGTCTAGCTTCCTCGATGACCCTGATATCTAAACAAACCAAAACCAATAAATCAAACTGTTATCCACTCTCCTTTTATGATTAATACTCAATAAGATTTATTATACATTATACAAAATGGGTTAGTTAAACAAAACTCCAAATTTCCACTTTTCATTTTTTTTTAATTTTTTTTTTCACTTTTAGTCATATCTAGGCTGAGATTGTGGGCTAATGTAATCAGGCCAACAATTTACTGTACTTCTCTCATATAAAATTTTCTTAAGTTATTTATTTAACTGCATTACATTACTGATATCAGTGAAGTCTGCTGCAAAATTTGGCATTATGTTTCAGTCAGTAAAACTCGACTCGAGACATCGACTCCTCACAGGGTCAGAGGAGAGTTTGGTGGTCTTCCCTGTATAATGATTACTAATGTCTCCCCAGTCACATTTATCAACCAAAACCTCAAATACTTTATCATACAGAGGCAGTTTTAGCTTCACGTTTAGCTACATTACTAGTGTTTCCAGATTGGGCTGTTTTGGATTGCATTGTGGATGAAAAAATTAGCTCGGGCACGTGGAGAAAAATTTGGGCTAGTTTTTCATGACTTTTTGGGTGGATTTTTTAATTAAATTGCAAAATACAAAAAAATATGATATAATATAATATAACAATGCTGACAAAGTCACCAAAATGTAATTATAACATTAATCATTGCATGTGTAAATACATACTTGAAATATTCAAAATAAACTATATCTGCCTTGTAAAAGTGCATTGTGTGTGTGTGTGTGTGTGTGTGTGTGTGTGTGTGTAATTGCATTGAATGCACTCTTTGTACAAAGACGAGCATAGGTTTGAATTTATAAAAAGTTACACCAAAATAAGGTGACAGTTAATGTTATTTGTTGAAATATGAATGACTTTTAAAAAGACCCCACCAGCCTTATGAGTGAATGTTTGAGGACATTTTACTGCTTGTTTGTCGCTGTTGAATTTTTTTATGCTTCAGCTGCAGTTGTGTGTTGATTTTCAGTGTCGTACAGTAATTATTAGAGCAGTTAAAACTATGCTGTTTAACTAAGTGCTGCTCAGATATTTTAGGCGTTTTTTAAACAGTTTTTGGGCTGAAAGCCATCAGCTGTATGTGGCAGCCCTGTACATCACACACACTAACACTGATGTGAGCTGCTTCCACACAGAGCTAATGCCCTCACTAGCATGCTAACGCGCTAACGCGCGCGCTAATCACGATAAGCGCTTTGGCATGCTAACACGCTAATCGCTATTAGCATCATAACTTTTACTAACTAAACCAAAACAGTAATAAAAATGCACGCAGCCACACACGCACACATATTTACCTTCCGTAGATTACATGTCGTCGTCCGGGTGGTTTTAGTCTGAATGTGAAACTGCAGACATCAACTCTGCTAACATCAGCTGTTCTCACATCATTACGCTAACGGTAGCTGCGTCTGTAGCTCGGCAGAGGGCGTTAGCTACAACTTCAAAAAAATACAGTTAAAAAGTACTTGTGTGTCTTAAATAGAGTATAATTTGCGGGGTACTAGAGGCAAAACTAGTCCGACCAAAAAGAAACTTTGTCCATCGCGCATCACCGAAACTAACTGCTGCTCTGACAGGAAACCAGTTTAAACTGGTTCCGTCCGTTATTTTCAGGCAGAGCCGTTATTAATGTTTAAACGGTGATATGAATGTTCAGTGTTAAAATTTCCCATTTTTGTCAACTCAAAATATTAGTATAAAATGTCATTTTAGTAAATATCAAATAATAAATGAATTAATACATGTCTTCATCAAATATTAAATTAAAGTCTTTCTTTTTTATTTTTATTTTTTCCTTTAAAAAGAATTATTACTTTGTATTTATTTTACACATAATCCGCCTTTTTTCTTTAAAATGTTGACAATTTTGAAAGAAACAAATGTGGCAATGTTTTTCTTTTATCTTTTTTTGACAACTTTCAAAGAACAAAAGGCATGTTTTTTTTCTTTTAAATTTTTTCAGGATTGTTTTCACTTCAACTTTAATTTTTGTTGTTGTTGCTGTTTTTAAAGAAATAAATGCTGTCTTTTCTTTTTACTTTTATTTTAAAGAAAAAATGTAATGTTTTTTGCTGGTGCTATTTTTTATGACGGCATTATGCCTTTTTTCTTTAAAAATGCTTTCTAAATCTGATTTCTAAAAAAAAAAAAAAACATATTAAAACAAAACAACAACAAATTAAGTCACGCTTCAGCCCAACCACCCCTTTGCTCTGATAAATAGAGAACAGTCCCTCAGCAGCTTGTAAGCTAACTAATGAACTACTATTTTCAGTATTGTTGTCTCAAGTTCGCTAATTTAATGCCCCGAAACGAACAAGCCACACAACTGATAAGCACCGAGAGCAAAAACAAGGTGTTTAAAAATATTTTTTTGGAACAAATTTCTGAGATATTTTGGGAAACAGTCCATCCTTTCTGCCCAAACTGCCATGATTCTGCCGTATTAACTTCCTGACACAACAAAACGTCGCTGCGGCGTGTTGCATTCTGGTAAATGTAGTCAATCTGATGTTTCTGTTGCTATTTTTAACCATTTTTTACAGTTAATTTGGGATATATTCACATATTTAAGATTATGTAAAAGTATAGCGACATAAAGAGAAAAAGTGAAAGTCGGTCATTTTGACCCTCGTGTGTACACATTTACAAGAAACAACGCAGCCGAACTACAAATCCCAGACGCTTACGTCATGACGTATTACGTTTACCAACGGTCAGTTGCTAAAGAGAAAAAGCAGCCGCTTCCGTGTTGTTCTTGTGTTATTCTGGTTAATAAGTGTCGTTATCGGACCCGCAGATCGTCGGACAGCCCCGCCGGAGTGTGACTATCATGATTTTGTGAAGCTGACTTGCAGTTTTAGCTTTTCTCGCCCGACATGTCGCTGCTGCAGAGCTCCAAGAAAAAAGACAAGCGTATTTTGTCTGGTACCTGCCCAGACCCGAAATGTCAGGCGAGGCTGTTCTTCCCCGCGTACGGCTCCGTTAGCATCGAGTGCACCGAGTGCGGTCAGCGCCACGAGCAGAAGAACCTGATCAACGTCGAGGAGGTGACCGATCCGGATGTTGTGCTCCATAACCTGCTCAGAAACGCCCTGCTCGGCGTCACCGGGGCCCCCAAGAAAGGCACGGAGCTGGTCAAAGTCATGGGTCTGTCCAATTATCACTGCAAGCTGCTGTCCCCGGTCCTCACCAGGTATGGCATGGACAAACAGACCGGCAAAGCCAAGCTGCTGCGGGACATGAACCAGGGGGAGATGTTTGACTGCTCGCTCCTGGGGGACAGAGCCTTCCTCATCGAGCCGGACCATGTGTCCACCATGGGCTACGGCAAGGACCGGTCCGGGAGCCTCATATACCTCCACGACACCCTGGAGGAGGTCAAAAAAGCCAACAGCAACAGGGAGTGTCTCATCCCGGTGCATGTGGACGGGGACGGGCACTGCCTGGTCCACGCCGTGTCCAGAGCGCTGGTGGGCAGAGAACTGTTCTGGCACGCCCTGAGAGAGAACCTGAAGCAGAACTTCAAGCAGAACCTGGACTGCTACAAAGCGCTCTTTCAGGATTTTATCGACGCCGCAGAGTGGGAGGATATCATCAACGAGTGCGACCCGCTGTTCATCCCTCCTGAAGGCGTGCCTCTCGGGCTACGCAACATCCACATTTTCGGTCTAGCCAATGTCCTCCACCGGCCCATCATCCTGCTGGACTCCCTGAGTGGCATGAGGAGCTCCGGGGATTACTCCGCCACTTTCCTGCCCGGGTTGGTGGCCGAGGAGCAGTGCCGGGGCAAAGACGGGAAGCTCAACAAGCCCATCTGCATCGCCTGGAGCAGCTCAGGCAGGAACCACTACATCCCTCTGGTGGGGATCAAGAACACGGTGCTGCCCAAGCTGCCCGCCCGCCTGCTGCCGAAGGCATGGGGCGTCCCGCAGGAGCTCATCAGGAAGTACATCAAGCTGGAGCCGGACGGGAGCTGCGTAATCGGCGGCGACCGCAGTCTGCAGGATAAATACCTGATGCGGCTGGTCAACTCCATGGAGGAGGTGTTCATGGAGAAGCACAGCATCCACCCGTCGCTGGTGGCCGATGTGCACCAGTACGTGTACAGGCGGACTGGCGTGATTGGCATCCAGCCTGAAGAGGTGACCGAGGCTGCAAAGAAGTCGGTGATGGAGAACCGGCTGCACCGCTGCCTGATCTGTGGCGCCCTCTCTGAGCTCCACGTCCTGCCGGAGTGGCTGGCTCCTGGGGGGAAGCTGTACAATTTGGCCAAATCCACGCACGGACAGCTGCGGCCAGACAAGAACTACAGCTTCCCCCTCAACAACGTGGTCTGCTCCTACGACCCGCAGAGAGACGTCCTAGTCCCGGATTACAAACTGAGCTCCCTCAACACCTGCAACTGGTGTCACGGCACTTCGATGCGCCACATCCGTGGCAACGGCTCAGTGGTGTACCTGGACGGGGACAGAACCAACACCCGCTCCCAGGGCGGGAAGTGTGGCTGTGGCTTCAAGCATTTCTGGGAGGGAAAGGAGTACGACAACCTCCCCGAGGCCTTCCCCATCACGCTGGAGTGGGGGGGGCGGGTGGTGAGAGAGACGGTGTACTGGTTCCAGTACGAGACCGAACCGGCACTGAACAGCAACGTGTACGATGTGGCAATGAAGCTGGTCACCAAGCACTTCCCCGGCGAGTTTGGCAGCGAGATCTTGGTGCAGAAAGTCGTCAACACCATCCTACATCACACCGCCAAGAAGAACCCGGACGAGTACAACCCGGTGTCCATCGACGGGGCTCACGCTCAGCGTCTCACCGATGTCACAGAGACTCAGCCGGTGGCGGATCCCCAGCCGCCCACCAAGATCATCCTGACAGGTCAGAAGGCGAAGACGCTCCACAAGGAGGAGCTGACGATGAGCCGAGCTGAGCGCAGCATTCAGCAGAGCATCAGCGAGCAGGCCCTCGTCACGCAGAAGCGGCGGACGGACAAACTGAAGCAGGAGCAGAAGGGCCGGACGTCCTCCCCCCGGGCCTCTCCGGAAATCTCCTCCTCTTCTGCTCCGGCCACGCCCACCAAATCCTCCTCCCCCTCCTCATCCAATAAGGAGAAGAAGATCCGTGTGACCACCAGCGACGGCAGGCAGGCCATGCTGACCCTGCAGGTGCACACCACCTTCTCCGAGCTGCAGAGGAGCATCGCCAACCAGTTTGGCGTGCCACCGGCGCAGCAGTGCATCCGCTACGGCTTCCCGCCCAAAGAACTGCTCCCTCCAAAGGACAGCGAGGAAAATGAACCGGTGGCGCTGCAGCACGGCGACAGGGTGACGGTGGAGATACTGAGGGGCCCCGATGACAAGAGCCCCGCGGCCTCCATACCCAGAGCCTCCAGCTCGCACTCGGCCCTGCACTCGGCCAAGAGCGAGGACGCCGTGACGTCCGGGAGGATGAGCAGCCGGGAACTCCAGGACAGCATCGACCTTGAGATGTCCTCCCTCTGTCTCCTAGCAACGTTAATGGGTGAGAATCAAAACTGTTGACATGTAGGCCGCCTCCCCCGAGGCCCCCCCGCCTCCCCATGAAGCTCATACAAAAACAGTTTAGTCCTCAGAGCAGATTTTAAAGGAAAATTTCACCCAAAAATTGACCATTTGTACATCAGTTATTAACCCCAAGTAGAATTCATAAAGAAAACGTTGTTTTTCTCGCACGCCTTTGCGCTGAACTGAGCATTTCACTTTCATGCACAAATAAAAACAAATACAAATAAAAATAAAAAGTTTTCTCTTTAAAAATATATTGAAGGAAAAAAATGACACATTTTTCAGTTATCCTTAAATATTCAGTTCTAATCCTGTTCTTGATTCATTGTTTTTTAAAAAAATTATATATGTTTAAAAACAATATTCTCTAGTTATGAGAAAAGACCCAATGAGGAGTATCCATGGTTTGTTTGTCTGTCTTTAAAATTTGCTGCAAAATCCTGGTAAAGTCCTGGAAATGTATTGGTAAAATGTGTATGAACCCTGTTTAAGGTTTTTTAGTGAACAGTTATGTGCTTGGGGAGCACGGGGCTGGATAAACACGAGTTTCATGGGAGTTTGTAAACAGATGTTTTGATGTTGTTAGATTCGGACCCCAATCAATCAGTAAATCAATAATAGCAGCTTTTGGATCCTTGGCTCATTGTGGAGGCGCGAGAAAAAAGTTTTCTTCATGAATTAAATATAACTCAGAGTGAGTAATTGTTATGTACAGATGGTCGTTTTGTGGCTGAAAAAATCCTTTAAAGAGGATTCATGAAAAATGAAGTCTCATTATCAGCTGAACTTTGGCTGCAACTAATGATTGTTCATTATTGATGAGTCTATTGATTAGTTTCTAACTAATTAGTGAAGAGTAAACTCTGGGAAAAGGATGCAGTGATTTGTAACAGAGACGAGCAGAAAATATTTGAACATTGGCCGGAATACTTTAAATTTCAGTTCAATGGATGTTTTTAGTTGACAAAATAATTTTTGCCATTTCACTAATCGTTTCATGATCATTACAAACTGATGACGAGTCAGAATCCGTTTGACTCGTCAAGAAATCAGTTTGAGTTTCATGGTTTGACTTTAATATTTTCTTTTCATTAATATTCTTCTTTTCTGTTTTCGTGAGCTGTATTTCAGATCATTTTTAACCTTAAACTGTAACTTATTCCTGTTTGTATTTTTTTTTTTTCAATCAAGCCAAATTGTTCAAGTTTCAAAAGATTTAACTAGTTACATATTTATATTTAAAGTACAGACGTGCTGAAAGTGGAAAAGTCTCTTCTTTGCGTTTTTAAAAAATATCCACGTTCAAGTGATAATATTATGAGAACAATCGCCATGATCCGCAAAAACAACCGAAAACGCTGTCGTCTGCGTGCCAGGCAGCAGCATTACAGCAGACGTTTGTTTCAGACGTGTCTTTATTTCAGTTTGCAACATCTGCAGTGAATCAGCATCTGTCTGACACCAAACGTGTTCACGCAGCCTCGCAGAGTCGCTCACTGTCGCTCACGCTGTCGTCCAGGTGTGCAGCACACATGCACGCTGCTTTCTGATTGGTCACTGAGTGACGGCCGTCACAGCGTCTGTTTCTGATCAGCTGCTCTGAACGCTACCAGAAACAAATCTGTGTGTGTGTGCGTGTGTGTGTGTGCACGCTCATTGTGCTGACTCGGGCCTCTCGCTCCCCTTCCCGTCTCACCTGCCAACAGGGTCAAAGGTCGCGGCTGCGTCCACATAAACAGGTCGGCCGGCCAACAGTCAGCGTCTGTCGATATTCAGGAAGGTTTCATCTGCACTCTGAGCGCTCCGCAGGCCTGACGCTGCACTTCCTGTTTGCAGGAGCTCATATCCAATAATCCTCCGGTCTGGTTAAAAACACAAAACATCCGCTCAGAGGACAGAGTCTCCGAAACAGAGGACAGAGTCTCCGAAACAGGACAAAGTCTCTGAAACAGAGGACAGAGTCTCTGTGAAATACAGGAAAAAAATGTCAGAAAACTTGCTTCACTTAGGGGCCACTTTTGCTAAATGAGAGCAGGCCAGGAGCCAACCACAGCAGCCACATTCATGTTTCTAGGATTTTAGGACTGTTTTTGGATTTTAGGACAGTTTTAGGAGTTTAGGACATTTTAAGTTGTTTCTAGGATTTGAGGACATTTCTAGGGTTTAAAGACATTTTTAGGCTAATTCAAGGATTTCAGTACTTTTCTAGGATTTTTAGGACATTCGTGTGATAGCCAGGACCTCTGTCGGGGGTGTGGGGATCCTCCTCTGACTCTTTTTTTGATCCACAAGCTCTATGTTGACCTTATAGACACTAAAAGTACAATTGCAGTTCAGAACAGTATCACTGTACTAATATCCTGTCTGTCTGTTTTTAGCTGCTCATATGAAAACACTGCTTCTGTTACTCTCGATATTACATAAGAAAACAGCATTTTTAAAAAGTGTTTGATGGCTCGTGTTGCGGCACAGATGAAGCTGGGGAGGAAAATATTCTCCTCACTGACACACCAAACGACAAAAACAAGACCAGGCTGTAAAAAAAAGAACTTCTTTAAGACAGCAGCTATATGAAACGTTCAGCCTCCAGGAAATCAAATGTTGGTTTAATTTCATTTTAATACACTCAGAAAATCAGCTGTCAGGTCAGGACATTTCCGGTGTGTGTCAGCGGGTTTGTTAAATTTGATTTCTCTCCGTCTGCTGCAGGCGAGGACGTCTGGTCGTACGCAAAGAAGCTGCCGCACTTATTCCAGCAGGGTGGCGTCTTCTACAACATCGTCAAAAAGGACATGGGTATGTTTGTTTTCACTCTGCAGGACTCGTGATTTCTGTCGTCCGGGTTTGGGTACAAATCTTATTTGTGACCTGCTGCATGTGAACACAGATCCTGCAGTAACCAGGTTATTACAGCGCATATAACATGCTCTCAGTTACATGTGAAAACTGATTTATACCACTCTGATGGGGACATCTGCTGGACATTTGTGGGTGTTGTCCTCATGCCTCAGCGCTGGAGATGTCTTCAGCTGGAGGCATCGTGTTTTCAGCTACGTTTTCTCATGAACAGATTATATCAAGAACGCCGTGAGGGAATTTCTTAAAATTTGGCACAAATGTCCACTTGGATTCAACAATGAACTGATTAGATTTTGGTGGTCAAAGTCACTTCAACCTCAGAAAAGTTTGTCCATAACTCAAGAATTCATATGCAAATTATGACAAAAGTTCACACAAATATTTAACAGGAAAAAATTCTGATTTCTGACATGTGATATCCAAAAGGTCAGAGGTCAACTTCACTTTACGTTTTTGTGATTTTTTTTCTCTATTTTATACTGCTGGGAGAACAAATTTCTCACCCAAACATACCGAGTAACCAGCAAACCTGCAGAGTCCCTGTAGCTCCCTCCTGATGTTTGTGTGAATATTTGCTGAGAATCAGATCAGCTGAAATTCGTCCTGCGTTTGTGTCTTAATCTGTCTGCGATCGCCGTGTGTTTCAGGCCTGATGGACGGGAAGCACTGCACGCTGCCTCACCTGACGGGGAAGACGTTTGTTTATAACGCAGCAGAGGAGCGTCTGGAGCTCTGCGTGGACGCCGCCGGTCACTTCCCCGTCGGTCCTGATGTGGAGGAGCTGGTGAAGGAGGCGCTGGTCCAGCTGCGCTCTGAGGCGGCCAGCAGGGGCAGCAGAGAGGGGAGTCCATCCCACGGCGTGCTGCGGCTGGGCAGCGGCGGCGTCGTCCGCAAGAAGGAGCAGCTGCAGAGCGTCACCGCCTTCCAGGGTAAAGGCCACTCCCTGGGCAGCGCCGGGGGCTCCTCCCCTCCAGAGCACCGGCCTATCACGCGCCAGCACAGCAGCGGCGTGGACCTGAGCGCCAGCGTGTCCCGAGGCCCCCCAGACCTGTCGGACATCCCCGAGGACGCCACCAGGGAGCTGGTCCGCATGGCGCCGGGCTTCGTCACCATGAAGGACGGGCGCGGCCTGGACCCCGGCGTGATGGAGCAGCAGCGGAGGAAGCTGCAGGAGATGGTGTCCTCCATCCAGGCGTCCATGGAGCGCCACCTGAGAGAGCAGCAGAGCGCCACCAAGGAGGACGGGGCGAGCCAGGAGCGGACGAGGACGGGAGCGGGACAACCAGCGTCGACAGACGACCACGAACCTCCAGCTGCAGGAGGGGACGGGAAGGACGGGAAGGCAGAGGAACCGGAGGAGATGGAGAGCCAGGACGCCGGGCAGAGCAACGCCACCGAACCCATGGATCACTCCTGATCACTCCTGACCCCCAGCGCCGCCCCGCCCCCGCCCCGCCTCGCCGGCATCTTTGGGTCATAACGCCTCAGGTCGGATCCTAAAGCTTTGGTCTTCATCGTGTTTCGTTGTCCGTACTGCATGACAAAAGAACGAGCCGACCGTCCTCACCTCTGCAGACTCGCGGCGGGACAACAATCCCCGAGGCGATACATCGAGACGCGATCTCTGCGATACATCACCACGGCAACATTACACTCCTGCTGCAGTGCTGAGGCCATTGTGTGTGTGTGTGTGCGTATGTGTGTGTGCGTGTGTGTGTGTTTAGACTCTATGCACTTTGGTACACACTCCCTCATCTCAGCTGCCCACACGCCAAACTTCACAACGCCGTAAATAAACACACCATCGATTCCTGCTTTTCAGAGAAATTATTTTGCCTTTGGAAAATGAATCTTCTCAGCTGATGATGTATCGTTAATGACCGTCTTGCAGTTTATCGCAGAGTGGCGTGCGTGGTGACGGGATTGTATCTTTCGCCCTGTGAGTCCCGCCGGCAGACCGTCTAATCCTCTGGCCACACACCGGGACGTGCGGCCAAAACACCGCAAGGATTCACGCGTGAGACGCATTCCTGTAGATAGAAGAATCCTCCGAGTCTTAATCTGCCGCCAGGAGGAGAGCCGCGGGTCGCCGGCGGCGTGACGTCCTGCAAACATGCTTCCGTTAAAGTGCACGCTGTGAAAAAGGTGCACCGGCCTCTGTGCGCATCAACGCCTTCATCGCCAAAATCTGCTTTTCCAACGTCCGTCCGTCCGTCTGCCTGAGGGACGCGGGGAGAACTCTGGATCTGCGTTTGCTCGACTGCCTGACTTTTGAAATGAGATTTTTTTCATTTTATTTTCCTCCCTAACGGTCACCACTTTAAGTTTCCCAAAACACAACCTGATGGATGTGAAGCGCCTGAATGCAGCTCAGAGGCGCCTGTGCCGCCTGCAGGGGAGGAGCGTTTTATCCTCTCACGTCTTAAACCTTTAAAATGTTGCTTTTGTTTGCTGGTTGATGCAGCGTGACGTCACACGTCTGCTGTCTGCAGGTTCATCGCGGTCGCCGTCTGCGTCTGCCCAGAAAAATGTCAAACATCTAAGTTTCACTGTTACCACAGAGGGTTAGGGCCATGTTAACGAAAAATCAATTCTGGGATTTCGAGAATATTCTCATATTATTAGGCCTTTAAAGTCGCAATTTCAAGAAAAAAAGTGGTAATATTGCAAGAAAAAATCTAAGAAATTTAAAAGAAAATAAATTCAATATTTCAAGATCAAATTTGTAAATTTAAAAGAAAAAACACTGCAGTATTACGAGAATAAAGTTGTATCAGTATGATATTATTATATTATCCTCCGTCGTACTTAATGAAAAATATTTTCTTATGTTTTAAAAAAGGAGCATTGGCTCAAATGTTAAATGGGACTTTTGATATTTGCTTTACCTAATTAGATTTTGGATATTGTGTTATTTTGGCGGACGTCACACTCTGAACAGACGATGAGCTCTGCTGTTTGAGTTTATCTGGACAGATAATTTAACCGATAACGAAGCATTTATCTGACGGTCAAGTGCCTGAAAAAGCTTCATGTGCCACAAACATAATTAATAATGTGTTCATTTGTTAAAAATGATTGATTGTTTAATATCACAGTGATGACACGTTTGCATATGAACAAATAAAGAAAACTCATTTTGAAACACTACAAAAGTAACACTCGTTTCCTGCAGACGGCACACGTTTGATTAGTTCTGCAGAAAAAAACCTGCCTCTGGTCCACCTGCTTTTCTATCCAAAAAACTGAAACCTCACGACCATAAAACAAATCACAACTGTCAAAACTCAAATCCAAACAAGTTTCTGACATTTTGGGAAAGTTGCTTGTTGTGGCTCTTGTTGAGATTTCGGTGTTCAGGTGGTCAGTTAGCGTATTTTAGAGACTGGAACCAGCCGGCTCCTCTAAAACTCCCAGATTAACTCGTCACGTCTCGTTTGTTTTCATTCACACTTAAACCAAAGTTTAAAAACAACAACAAGTAAAAACAGTGTTACAGTTTTACAGGTTTCTGTCTGGACTTTATGCTCGGCTAACAAAACACGAACCGTCACAAATTACAAAAAAAACATTTCTCAAAACATCGAACTGTTCCTTTAAAATGACGGACGGTCACTTTAACTTTTGTTGCCAATAAAATGTTTATTTTTCTTCCACATCTTCACGTTGGACTAACTGATCGTCACGCCTTAAAATCTGTTCGTGAAACGCAAAATCAACAAACGTTTTACAATTCAGTTCTGTTTCTTGTTGGGTTTTTTAAACTATTGAGTGCTTTTACCTTATTAATTCATTTAACCCTTTGAAAACTGGAGTGACCACTTTTCTTGTGCTGCTTTCAGACGCCTTTCACAAATATTTAAACCTTTTGAACTCTGAGCAAATTTGTGCAAATTCTTTCAAAAGTATGTAGAAAAAGACTCTGAGCAACTTGGTCGTAAATTGCAAGAAGTTAATAGATTTTGAATTTTTCTTAGAAAAACATCTAGGGGAGCAAGGGAAAAGTATATTTATGATAATTTCATATTTAAAATTATGTTACAAAATTATTATAAATTTGTAAGTACTTTTTCAAGGTCATTTCCTTTTCTGTTTAAAAAAAAACTTTTTTTCCTTTTTTAATATTTATTTTTAGACAAATTTTCAGGTAATTTTTTGTACTTCACACTCATTATTTGTGCTTTTTTGGGGTCATTTTTTCTTTCATTGCTCATTTTTTTATTCCCATTTTGGAAAGAAATCAAGCCAATTTACTCCAGTTTCAAAGGGTTAAATCCTCAAGTTTGAAAAAAAAAAACAAAAAAACTTGTAGTTTGACCATATTTTTTATCTGGTCTTTGGCGAAAACAAATCTCCATCTGTGAAATCTGTGAATCAGTCCTTTTTTGTTTTCGGCTTTCTGAGGTTGGTTTTGGGTGAACAAATGTGAGACTCTGCACTTTGAGAAAAAGAGGGAATGCTGCCGTAGCGTGCTCGTGATTAGCTGCACTTCATCAGTCAGAGAAGAAACCGGTCGTCCGGCGGTCGTTCGGTAGTCAGTCGGTCGGTCGGTCGGTCGTCCGGCAGTCAGTTGTCTGGCAATCGGTCGGTCGGTCGGTTGTCCGGCGGTCGTCCGGTAGTCAGTCGGTCGGTCGTCCGGCGGTCAGTCAGTCGGTTGGTTGTCCGGCAATCGGTCGGTCGGTCTGTTGTCCGGCGGTCAGTCGGTCGGTTGGTCGTCCGGCAGTCAGTCGGTCGGTCGGTTGTCCGGCAGTCAGTCGGTCGGTCGGTTGTCCGGCGGTCGGTCGGTCGGTCGGTTGTCCGGCGGTCAGTCGGGCGGTCGGTCGTCTGGCGGTCAGTCGGTCGGTCGGTTGTCCGGCAGTCAGTCGGTCGGTCGGTCGGTTGTCCGGCGGTCAGTCGGTCGGTTGTCCGGCAGTCAGTCGGTCGGTCGGTCGGTTGTCCGGCGGTCAGTCGGTCGGTCGGTCGGTTGTCCGGCGGTCAGTCGGTCAGTCGGTCGTCCAAATCAAAAGCAAGAAGAGTTTGCTCAGACGACACTGCTGTAACAGACTTGAAGTTTTTCTTTGTGACTGCTGTACACTGACATGAATTGTAATCCAGTTGTATAATAGTATATATTGTAGTATATTTGGACCTGTACAGAAACTACAGAAACACAGATTGTTCAGTTCCTTCAGTTCTTTTTCTTTTTTTTTGTTAACTTTTTTCTGGTTTGCTAATAAAATATTGATGATACACGGCTTCGACATCGCTGTTTGCATGTGTGATGAATTTTCAACCCCAACAATAAAATCACTTCCTTCACTTGTTTCTGTATTTTGTCGTCACTGACGAGTTTTTCTGTTTGTCTGTTGGAAAAGAAGAAAAACGACACGTTTTGTTCATGTTTCATGATCCATTTTCTAATCAGTGTTTGTGAAGGTTCGACTTTATTTCTGCCAGAATCAGCCTGCAGAGAAAATCACAGCTTTTTGTGTCTAAGAGTTGCAGGGAAATAATATTAAATATTATCTTATTGTTTGGCACGTTTTTGTTGTTCAAATTTCTGATTTAATGAGAAAATCATGGGCATTTTTGTTTGACGGATTAAGAATTTGTTTGCGTGTAATTAGAAGCAGTGAAATGCTTTTAATGTTGGATTTTATATGTGATTTTGCAATCATTTTCAATCAGAGTGCATGTCATTTTTTAAGGTATACTTATACATTTTATTATGTATAAAATGTCACATAACTTTTTTATTTATGTACACGACTTTAAAAAAATATATTTAATTGACAGTGTTTGATTCTTAATACAAAAAGTTCAAACATTAGATTTTACAACCCAACTGAAGATAATTATGAGGATTAAAAACCAGACAGGAAACTCCAAGGCGCTCTCTTAAAATGTTAAAATGCCTTTATTTCACACTCCTATGTTTTCTGCAAACAAGCCTGACAAAGGTTTTATATATTGCTCATATATTTATTTTTATATGAAGGCTGTTGTGGTTTGATAGTGTTTGTTTCTTTATACAGAAAATATGAAAAAATAAAATTAGAACATGAAATTCTTTAAAAACTGAGAGAGAGGACTATAATACATTTCTATATAATATCGATAGTTCATCACATTTTATTTTAGTGCATTTTGTTTTTATGTTAGGTCTTTTATGTAACTGAAAATGTTTATGCTGTTTTATTTCATCGTAAATAACATTTTTTATATAACTATGTTTTGTTTTTGTTTTTTGTGCATAAACTTTCTTAGTGTCTTGGCTTGTTTCCCTATACAAATTTGACATTGTTTTACACTGTGATTTTGTTTATGGTTTTTTAATATAATTTTGTGAAGTTGTACTTATGTTATTTTTTAAATAATCATATAATATTCTTTTATGTAACTTCGTTTCGCCTTTTTTAAAGAAACCGGACGAGTTAATAAAACACGTGAGTGTCTGTATCACTTCGTAAAAGTGGAGTTAAGACGCAGAAGACCGTATTAACAGCAACAGACCGCGGAGGAAACTTCACCGCGCGGCTAATCATGCTAACGGTGCTAACGGTTCTAACCATGCTAACGGTACTAACGGTGCTAACCCCGCTGGTCCGGGCAGTTAGAGACGCCACAAAGACGACATCACGTCTTTCACTGTCAGTCTCATCTCCAGGTATTATTTATTTTTGCCTCAGTCCTGAAACAGCTCCATATTTTGCAAAAGTTTTGGTGTTTTTTTAGTTTAAATTAAATTAGCTAATGAAGCGAAATATAGACTGTTCGACGAGGATGAAGTTAGATTCCGATTTTGCAGTTAAGGGAACAGTTCGTGAATTGAGATGTTTAGGGACCGATTATCAGCCTCCACTGTGGTGAAAAATGTTTTTTCTGTCTGTGAAACCTTTATTCTCTTCTATTCTCTCTCAGAAAACAGACCTGAACGCGGTGACCGCAGAGAGGCGATCAGCTGTTTAAAACAGACGGACATTCGTCAAACTTATCTTCGACTTATGAAAGTGCAAATAATAATAATAAAAAGAAGCGTCGCAGCCCTCGGCATCGTTGATTACGCGCAAAGTTCAAAACTGCAAAATGTTTATTCTGTATCGAGAAATATATAAGGAACAACCAGCCTCTCGTACAATTCAGTTTAAATAATTTATACATATTCAACCATCACAGTATTCAATATTAAAAGAGAAACACTCACTCCTATACACACACACGCACACAAACACGCACACACACACACACACACACACACGCTCACAAACACGCACACACACACACACAAGCACACACACGCACACGCACACACTCACAAACACGCACACACACACACACACACACACACACACACACACGCACACAAACACGCACACACACACACACAAACACACACAAGCACACACACGCACACACTCACAAAGACGCACACACACACACACACACACACTCACAAACACACACACACACACACACACACACACACACGCACACACACACACACCCACACACACACACACACACACACACACTCACACACACGCACACACACACACTCACAAACACGCACACACACACACACACAAGCACACACACACACTCAAACACGCACACAGACAGACACACACACACACACTCACAAACACGCACACGCACACTGACACACACACACACTCACAAACACACACAAGCACACACACACACACACTCACAAACACGCACACACACACACACACACACACACACACTCACAAACACGCACACACACACACACACACACACACACTCACAAACACACATCACCTTTCACTTCAAACTGTGACAATAATTTCACTGCATTGTCCCAAAATATTGCAGCGTCTCTTCCCATTAAACAATATAACAGGGTGACATAAATCGCTTCGCCTACCAAAGGCTGCAAACTTTTGACTGCAGACCGGTACATGCACTTCCCGAACCCCGACCCGACCCGACCCGACCCGACCCGACCGCACTCCACCACAAACAAACATTTCATTTAGCGCATTATCTTTGAAAACTCCTTAAAATTTCGCACATCAGAGAGAAGTTGCTACCTACCACGCTGCTCTGCTCTCTGGGCGGTAGGTGAGACGAACCTGTGCGCGAGGGCGCACCTGCTGCGTTTATACAGGTACCGGGGCCGCAGCTCAAACCCGGAACCTGAATAACGCATAACAGCCATAGCTCCGGTGGCCACTTACGATAATAATAAAAAAAATAATTTCCACCAGGTGACCTGTCACAATCACTGTCGCTGCTAATCACTGACACATCCCAGACTGTCAGCAGCTACACATTTACATAACATAAATTAGACAGATACGAAATGGCCTGTAATATATAGAAAATAATTATTTTTATCTAAAAAATAGCGACATTATGACAAAAATCTGGTATTTAAAGAGTTAAAATCCTGAAAATTAATGAATGTTTGATATTCATGATTAGGGCTGATGTTGGTTAAAAATAAACTAAAAGAAATTAGAAAGTTATATTAATGTGTAATATTTTTCAGACTGCTTTTGAAAAGCTATTTTGTGTGTAGAGTGGTATTTGACACTTCTCAAAAAATAATAATGTATATTTAAAATAAATCAACGTTGCTTCTAATCATTGGCATATCTCAGGCTGTGATAATAAAAAATGTTTATTTACTATTTAATATTTATTTAAAATATATTGTTTTGCTCTAAAAACACAGAGGCATCCTGACAGAAAACTGGCATTTACAGGGTCAAAACTGTGAAAATTAATTTGGTATTTATGATTAGGACTGAATGAAAGCACAAAATCATAATAATGTCTAATATTTTTGAAGCTCGGTTTTAAAAAGCGGAATTTGTGTGCAGGACAGTGTGAGTGTGAGTTTCTGACTCTGCACAAAAACAAACATGTATGAAAATCAGCGTTGCTGCGGATCACGGACACATCCCGGACCGTGATCACGGACACATCCCGGACCGTGATCACGGACTCTGCGTGTAGTATTTTGAGAGTATTTGTTACTCTGCCGTGAATGAGTCTCGCATTAGGACCCAGAGCGGCGCGGCGGTCAGGGTCCGTGCTGTAAAAATAGCAGCAGCGCGCCGCTCGGAGCAGTTGGGGGTCATGAGGAGACCTGGACGGACCGGACCGGCCTGAACCGTCCTCCGTCTGCAGCAGCGAACAGGTGAGAGTTTAAAAAGCGCAGAGAGGCAGAGTTCACCTGAGGCGACGATCAGCTGACGGCTGCACGTGAGTCCGTCTGTCCTTGTGAGAGGCGTTCACGGACCGCCGCCGCTGTCGGATCGCTGCGCGTCTACAGTTTAACGCGTTTAAAGCGTTTAAAGCGTTTAACGCGTTTAAAGCGTTTAACGCGTTTAAAGCGTTTAACGCGTTTAAAGCTGAGCACATCGGCTTGATTTCCTCCGAAAACATAGAAAAAAGGCTCCGAGAGACTTAACAAGAAAAGACCCCAAAATTAGAAAGAACATCTGTTTAAAAAAGAAAAGAAAATTACCTAAAACAAGCAAAAAAGGGGAAAAAACAACAGAACAAAAACTGAAAATGATGTGTGCTAAATAAAAATATAAACAATTGTAATTTAATCTAATTTAAAATATATAAGTATAAAATATTGACTTTTTTTCTCTGTAGTTTGATAATTTTCAAATTGTATTTATTTATTTTTAAGTTAAGCTTAAGGTAATTTTTTTTGGAAACATTTATGCACAAAAAATCTACTTCACATGTAGTATATTTAAAATAAATCTGTTTTTCTACTTAAAACATATTGTATTAATGACAAAAACCTGGCATTTAAATGGTTAACACTCTGAAAATGAATGAGTATTTTATATCTATGATTGGGACTGATGATGGTTTAAAAAGTTATGCAGGGCGAATAAAAAATGTATGATATAGTTTAAAGCGCTATTTCGAAATGATGATTTTTAAATAAATATGCGTCTGACATAAATAAATGAGGTGATAAATCTATCAGTCTAATACATTTTTAAAAAATGGTCCGATCTATGAAATGACAAAACATAACTCATTTGAATCTAACAGATAAAAAATAAAAAGAGCTGGGAAATAAATGTGGCTTTAGGGAATAAAAGTTCCCCCAAATTAATAAAAATACTACTTCCTTTATTTAAAAAACAATACTGTATGTGTTGGATACAGGCTTCCCATGATCATGGAAAACTTGGAAAAGTCATGGAAATTCACAAACACCTTTTCATGCCTGGAAAAATCATGGAATTGGTAAAAGTTTTGGAAAAGTCATGTGACTCGTGTATAATGATTCATCTGTTATTAATGTAACATAACAGCAGATTTATTTTCTTTCCCCTCATGTGTCTGAAATTATGTTCGAATCAGGTCTGAATCTGATTTATCCCCAAAAAATGCCAGGCAAGAACAACTCTGGGTCCTTGAGAAGTCATGGAAAAGTTTTGAAAAGTCCCTGAAATTATATATCTTAAAGACCCACACTGAGTAATTTACATATTTATGTGGACATTTTTTCATATATCAATATCTTAAATTATTCTCTTTATTAATTTACTCGTCTCTCTGACCAGGTGGCGGTCTCCTGTGAGCGTCAGAGCCTGAGTAAGGAAGCCCGTGAGGGTCAGTGCAGCAGGATGCTGCAGCTGTGTAAAGTCACGAGCGCCCTGTTCATCAGTAACGCGCGCTCCGCCTGCAGCGACGAGCTCCTCCAGCAGGAGGCGGTGACGCTCTGCATCAACGTGTCCAAGCAGCAGCCGTTTCCCGCCGCCGCGGCCGTCACCAAGCTGCAGATCCCCGTGTACGACGACCCCAACGAGGACCTGTACGCCCACTTCGACCGCTGCGCCGACGCCATCCAGCAGGAGGCGAACCGCGGAGGACGCAGCGTCGTCTACTGCAAGAACGGACGCAGCCGCTCGGCCACCGTCTGCGTCGCCTACCTGATGAAACACCGCCAACTGACGCTGACCGACGCGCTACAGGTGAGCCGCTCGGACGCAGTCTCAGGTCAGACAGGAAGTGGTCGTACTCGACGAGGCGGCGCTTCCTCCGCGACTGTCTCAGTTCAGCCAATCAGAGAGCGGCGTTATCCTCGCTGAGCGTTACATCAGAAAACTGATCAGATTTTTGGTGATTTGAGTTAAAGCTGATCGTAAACGCAGATGTCAACACAACGCGTCCCCCGGCGTCCCCGCGGGTCCTTAAAAAGTCTTAAAAGACATTGAATTCACTCGTCTCAAAATAAGGCCGCAATTAGTATAAAATTGACTTAAATTAACCTTTCAGAACTCCTTAAAATGCTCAGAGATGGGAAGTATGATTTTATGAATATTTTTTCTGATATTGCATTGTCAAATCTCAAAATAGATCTTTTTTTGTTGTTAATAATTTAATAAATTAAACGCGTCATGATGGGAGTCCAGGCGGTGGAAACTCACATGCAGAGCGAAACACAAAACCGCCCCAAAAACCGCCCCGAAACGTTAAATATTTCCAGCTTCTGATGGTAAACCAAACAGATAAAGTTAAATAAAGTTAGCACCTTAAAAATGTCTATTTAAAAAATAACAATTAATATATTTATTAATTGAATGATATTGACTCATTTAGATATTCATGTTTACATTTATTTATTTATTTCATAATATGTGTGTTTATTTATTTAATTATTCAATTAAGTTTTATTTATAAAACCCAAAATCAAATTCACAGTTAAATCATGACGTCCCTCTGTCCTTACACACACACACAGATTAGGAAAAAAAACTCCCCAAAAACACAAACATGGGGTCAAAAAACGGTAGAAATCTTAAGAGGAGCGACTGAGGCGGGATTTCTCCTCCAGACGTTTTATTTAATGTTGACAGGTGTCTAATTTAGTGTTTCTTTATTCACTTCACAGAGAAGATGAACCGAAACAAAATAAACGCGCAAAGAAAAGTGAAATAAAGTAAAAAGTGAGCGGAGGCAGAGGTGAACCTGAGAGCCGTGAAAACTCTTCTCTGATCGGAGGTCACAAATATCCCGACTGCGTCGTCTGCAGAAACTCAGAGTCGCGGTGTCAGTTACCAAAGTGCCCTCGACGACCGTGTCCTCGCCCAGTGTCCGAAAACACAGAAATCTGACTTCTCACTGATTTCATGGTCAGTTTGCATTTTTTACTGCGCTCATTCATTTATGAAATGTCTGATTGTTTTATTGTGTCAGTGACTGACGTGTTTTCATAAAAATCAGTGTTTTTTTTATCTCTGCTCCCGCCGAGCACGTGTCACTGTCCAATAATGCAGCAGTGTTGTCTCATTTAGTCCTTATTAATGTTAACACTTAAATTCTCCATTAAACTGCTTTTTTAAAAAAAATTAATTTAGCGATGTGTTAATTGTCATTTTGAAATACATTCATGTGCAGAACTGAATTTAAGAAGAAAATCATATTAATGTATATTTAAAGTGTGATTTTAAAAAGTGCATTGTTTGTGCAGAGACGTACGAGTGTGAGAATTTGAAAAAAATCAACATTGCTGCTGATCATTGACGTGTCTCCAGGTTTCATCTGCAGAAAAAGTCCACTTGTAGTATATTAAAAATAACTCTTTTTTTGTATCTAAAAACATTGTGACATCGCGACAAAAAATGGCATTTAAAGGGCTTAAATTCTGAAAAACAAAAAAACCTTAATGAAAGTGGAAAATCATATTAATGCATAATATTATTTAAAGCGTGATTTTGAATTCGAGTGTGTGTGACATGACCGCTGACACCCGTGACCTTTTTCTCTTTTCCCCAGAAAGTGAAGACGGCTCGTCACGAGATCGATCCGAACCCCGGCTTCCGGTCTCAGCTGCAGAGATACGAGCAGGAGCTGAAGAGGAGACGAGGACAGACGGACTGAGGGACGGACGGACGGGGACGTCCTGAAATCAGCCCGCATCTCATCTCTTGGTGTTTTTCCTGACTCTGTTTTTGGAATCGAGCTCAGGTTTAGATGCAGACGTTGACGTGAACTCACAAACTGACCTGACACATCACAAAAAAACGTTTAAAGGCTAAATTACGTATGATAACTAAAACTAAAATAAAATAGAAATATTAAGATAGAGACTTTAAAGGACAGGACTGCATGTGTACTGAATATACACATAATACAAACAAAATACAAACTATAATTACTTAATTTCTACATAACTAAGTGCTTTTACTAAAAAGAGACGATAGATCATTTATACAGCCTAAATACATAAAAAAACATAAAAGAAATCATATAAATGAAAAAAATGAAGATGTAAAAGCCAATTTATTTTTTTAATAATTTGCCTTTAGGTGATGTAGATTTAAAAACTGTGACGTGGTCGGAAATAAAACAATTTAACTCATTATTTTCACCTGACATAGTTTTTGTAACGAGTAGAGACGCGACGGCAGTTAATTCAATCAAAAAATTAATTCACAGAGTTCAAACCGGTTAAAATTTCAACATTATTAAAGGTTAATAAACTTACAGAGGTTTAATTGTTGCTTAATAAAAACAGAAAAAAGAAAAGGCAGAAACAGTTTGCATCAGCTGTCAGCGTTTTGATGTTTTAGGCTGACGAGCGTGAATCCACATTATCATTATCCCTTTAATGAACCCGAATATTTCGCTGATCCGAACTGAGCCGAACCATCCAAACTTATTTTGTTCGTGTTTTTCTTCACGTTATTTACGATTTTTGACGATGAACTCACAAAAACAGTGCGAGTCGTCACGTTTCTGTCGAAAAGACAACTTTTCTTTAAAAAAAGCCACAAAATTTACTTGAATGTATTTTTCAGGATAATGAAGCTTAAAGCGTCGATTCGGGGACACGAACCTGAGCCGCCGGTCCGTGACGCCGTGTGGCTGCAGGTCCACCTTCTACCTCCAGATGGAAACATTTCTACAGGAAGTAATGCAGAAGATTAACCCTTTGAAAGCTGGAGCCTCTCAGGCATTTAAACCTCCGAGCACAGAGGAGCCAAAGAGGCAGCGAGAAAGAGATGAGAAAAATAATGTATCACAATTAAATATTTACAATTATGTTACAAACATATAAAAAAATATGCAAAAAAATATTTGTTGAACTAATTTTCAGGTAATTTTCTTGTACTTTTTACCAGTGTTTTGCTAATTTATGGGTATTTTTTTATTTCTCTTTGCCTTCTTGTTTTTGAAAGAAATTAAGCTAATTTGCTGAGGTTTCAAAGGGTTAAACACAAGACCAGTCTGAAAAAACACGAGGAATTAAAATGATCCAAAGCACAATTTATTTTTTTCAGGACATTTTTTTGTCAGTTTTTACTAATTTCACGCTATTTTTGGGGCCATGTGTTATTAAGAGGCTCGTTGTTTTCTCTCCGTGTTGCTGAAAGAAATCAAACCAAATTTTTCAGGTTTCAGAGAAACAAATTGCAAATATTTGTTGACTGACTGATTAAATGTCACAAGTTCCATTAAGTTCAATCGATTCAGACGGATTAATCGACTGTTGATGAATTATTATCATCCCGCCTGCGGTCGACGGCCTGCTGCATTCATGCGTTAAAAGTATCTAAATGTCTTCGTGTTAATCTGCAGCTTAGTTCAGTTTCAACGACGCATTCATGTAAACGCAAAAACAGCATTAATAACTTTATTATTCATCGTGTTTCCGTCACGTCTGAACCCAAACGTCAGCAGATCTGATCGGCCCGGTAATGGTGCTTTTTTAAAAATCTTCAGTTTACTTTAACATTTGCAGTTAATGTTTTTTTAAATGCTGGTACAAACTGTAGTTTTAGAAGTTATTCTTTATGAACATATATATGATTAATAGTCTCAGAAGCCATTAAAGGTCTTAAACTGTAGTTAGTAAATAAACAGACTTTAGCTCAGGTTAAAACAGTAAGAAACATATTAAAGATTATCTGCGGCAGCATTTAAGTAGCGGCAGCATATTATGTCTGCAGGATAAATGTGCTCAGACAGCTCTGCAGACTGAAATCAGGATCTGATTGTTGGAAATCAGAAATGTGATTTTAAAGCTGCTGACGGATGACATTTATCGGTCCAGTGACTCTGTGTTGACGCGAGTGTGTGTGTGTGTGTGTGTGTGTGAATCTCAGGTGTGTATATTGTGGTGCTCGAGTAAAAGCAATAATGTAAAGCAGAGCTGCTGTCGGCGTAGACGCGTCCGGCCTCAGCCCGCCTGCTGCGTGGACGCTCTGTCGTTACGTAGCACGGACGAACACGTGATGCTGCGTCCCTTTAAGACTGCTGCTGTGTTAATGTGTCGGCCTAAATTCTTGAAATGTAAATAAATTCATGTGTTCATCATTCAGCGATCCGCTCTGTTTGCTCTGTGGAGTTTTGCGCCGCGTTGTACGAGTTTTCACGGACTTCATTTTACTAAAAATGTGATCTTTGTGGAGATGACGCAGTGGGAGAGACTGCGGCTGGTTAATGTTTGAGAGAAAACGCTGCATAAATAAGTGAACCACATACAGATACTTTATGTGCAACTACAGGATTCACAGGGTTCATCCTCTGGGGAATATGAATGTCTGAATCGAATTTTAGCCGACAGACGTAGAAATGCAGAGCTCCAGACAGCGTCGGGGTTATGCCGAGTATAGCTCCGGTGTGTTATCGAGCTACGGTTTTAGGCCCGCCCAAAAAATCTTCAACAGGAAAATGCTGAAAAAACAGTCAACCGTCTAACTCCATAATTCAGTACTAAAGATAAGTACGCAAATGTGTGTTTGGTAGATCATTTCTTTGTTGTAACTGTGCTTCTTCTTGGCGTTTTTATTTCCCTTTTAAATGTCCGGATTTATCAGGAAAATGCATTTGTGCGATGAGCGGCAGAGCTGAGTGTAGTATGTTTAAAGAAGTCTGAAGTCATAGTTTAGTGTTTTGATTAAGAGTACATCCAAAGTTTTGTAGTGATAATACAGTATGGTAGTACTTTTATTCACAGTACTGACGTGAGTCTTTGGGGTGAAAAAGGAGACGAAGGCGTCTTTAGACAGAACCAGTTTATTGATGAAGACCTGGACTGTACTGAGACCCGGACGTGGTCTAACAGACCAGACTAATCGACTGTTGGGGGTCGAGGTGGGTCAGACACTCGGGGGCTCTTGTGGATGGTGTCCTTTGTCCCAGTCCTCACGCACTTTGTCGATCCACTCGTTGTAGTTGGACACCTTGGTGTAGATGCCCAGCTTGTCCTCCCTGCCGCAGCCCTCGCCCCAGGACACCAGGCCGATCAGGAACCAGGTGTCTCGGTACAGAGTGACCATCGGCCCGCCGCTGTCCCCCTCGCAGGCGTCCAACCTCTGTCCGAGGATCCCAGCGCAGAGGACGTTGTTGGAGATGTTGTGGGACATCTGGTGGGAACAGATGCTGCGGTCGACCAGCGGGATGTTGATGACGTTAAGCGCCGAGCTGAACTTGGTGCTGTCCAGGTCTTCTTTGCCCCAGCCGGTCACCACGGTGACGGTGCCGTTCAGGTGGAGCACCCGCTCGGCCATCTCGCGTGTCGGCAAACAGGCGGGGACAATGTACTGGGAGAAGGGGGCGGGGCCCTGCAGGCGCAGCAGTGCGATGTCGTTGTCCACCGTCCTGCTGTTGTAGTTTGGGTGTTTGAAGGTCTTAATGACACTCAGGGTGACCTCGGTGCCTTCGTCTCTGTGACGCTCGTAGTCACCTGAAGACACAGACCGAGGTGTCCCCCAAGATGTCCCTCAGAGCAGGCGGTAAGTACACCTCACTATTCCTTTACATTCACTGACACTTAAGATTTGACGCGTTAGAGTAGAGTAGAGTAGAGTAGAGTAGAGTAGAGTAGTATGTCAAACATTTAAAAAAGAAATCATAGTAAAAAATGTCGTCCACACTGACATAAAATATTCATAGTACAGCATGTCGTCTTACAAATCACGTCGTCCAAAAATGAATCAACAGGTCATAGTTTAATACGCTGAGAGTCATGAAAATACAAGTCTGTCAAAAACGTCTTAGTATTGTATTTTGAAAAAATATAAAAATGTTGAAAAAGTATGTGTAGTATATAAACTGTCCAAAAAAAGTAGTATAGTATGTCAAAGAAAAGTCATAAAAACACCACAGTGAAAAGAAGTCACAGCAGACTGCGCTGAAAACGCTGTCCGCTGAAGCGCTGTAGTAAAGTTTGTCAGAAGTATAATTTTTCAATGAGTCATAAAAACAAACTATTGTATGTTGAAAAAAATCATAATTCCCTAAAAATGTTGTCATATGTTTTGTCTAGACTTTTTTTTAAGAGTCATAGTACAGTAAGTCGATGAAATGTCAAATGTCGTATAAACATCCGAGTAAAGTATATTCAAGTACATCTTTGTGTAGTATGTTGAAAGAAATTCTACGATAAAAATACCACCAAAAGTCATACTATACCGTGTCGGCCAACATGACTTACGTCCGAGCTTCGTGTGACCACAGTATCATAAAATAGTGGTACTATAAAAAGTGAACGGCTTTAATCGCAGTAACAAAGTTTTCGTGTCTTGTGTCGTGTTCGGTGCAGCGGACTCACCGAGCCGCACGCTCACTCTGAAGGTGTTGTCGAGGCAGTGGGCGGCGGTCAGGACCCAGCTCTCATCGATGAGGACGCCTCCGCAGTGAAAACGCCCTCTGGCGTTCAGCATGAGCACCTGCACGCAAAAACACAAAAACGTTCACTTCAGGTCATTGTCAAAGCGCCAGGAGACGTAGATCATTTCTGTGTTTTTAACACTTCGTGCACCTGAAGAGGTTTTTATTATGAACTCGTCAGCCGCGTCACATCTGTGTTTTGGGTCAGTTACCTGCCAGGGACTCTCGCCCTTTTTTCCCACCTCCCCTCCCACCATCCAGGGCATCAGGCCGTCCTGCGGCTTCGTGTACGACGACCTACCGATCAGCAGCCGACCGCAGGACGAGGGACCTGCCGGAGGGGACAGAGACACGTTAAACCACGCTGTACTGTTATTGCTGTTATTAACTATTGTTATTAACTCTCCTGAGCAGAGATTTCAGCCTAAATATCAACTTTAGATTCAATCACAGAAGAGACAAAACTTTTTCTGCCTATTAAACGTAGGTAATAAACTCACTGATATAAAAACCACAGGTTTAAAAATATAAACATTTACGTGTCCGCACTGACCGACATGCCCGACTCTTCCAAAATATTATCTGCTGATGACTCGATAACGATTTCAGATTTTAAATCCAAGCACTTTCAAGTACTTTCCAGACTGGATGATGATTTGAACGCAGAAAAGAGAAGAAATGTATTTATTTTCTCACCTTTCGGGTCACATTTCTTGGAGTCGTCGTTGAGTTTGTATCCGCTCACGCAGCTGCAGCGCCTCGTCAGGCCGTCCTTGCTCTCCGAACAGTCGTGGTCACAGCCGCCGTTATCCACCGAGCAGTTCGTGGCCGTTTGAGCTGAACAGCAGACAGATTAAAATAAGTAACGTTAAACATTTTAGTGGTAATTTCTCTGATTTCACTGTGACGAGACGCTCAGTCTCTGCTGGACTGTCGGTCAGACACAGCGAGACTTTTAAAGTCGTCTCATGGAAGTTTTTATTATTTCCTCTGACATTTTTTATTGATAAACATCAAGTGATTTTTCAAGAAAATTATGAAAATAATTATGAACCGAGGATCTCTGAGGAGCTAATTCGCTGTTTTGTAACTGAAATCAGGATTTTGAAAACGGATCAAACAAACTTTTCACACATTTTTTCATGAACCAGCTTTCAATTTGTTTTTACTCAAATTTGTGTTTTTTATGTCTGTAAATGTGTTTTTTAAAAGTGAGATAAATAAAGGATATTCATGATTATAGCTCTACTTCTGCATAGAAAACACTTTCATTTTAAGTATGAAATAATAAAAAGGTTTTCACAATGATGAGGTCGTGTCGGTCTCTCTGTGATGCATAAATCTGTTCGAGTTCAAATTGTTGAATTTTTCTTGTTTTTTACATTTAAAAAAAGCTAAAACTAAATCTGAATTTTCTTTCTCTTAAAAACAGTATATGTTGTTTATTGTGTCACTGATTTACTTTTTTTTGTTTTTTTTCATTCTGCAGCTTCACAGTTCCTTCAGTACCTAAAACCAAACTTTCAGATTTTGGTTTTAATTCATGAATGTTTGAGCATTAAAAGGTTATTTTCCCGTGTGTTGAAGTTGATGCTGCTGCGTATAAACTCGAATAACGCCGCGGCTCCGAGGGTCAGAATAAATGTTTGTTTTTGGGGAAATGAACCCGTTTGGTGGTTCACAGACCGACTCAACAGGATCACGGGTTCGTCATGTCTGCATGTCGTTACCACTCACGCTGGTCGCAGTATTTGCCCTCGTATCCGTGGTTACAGCGGCAGGCGTAGTCCTGGTACAGGTCCACACAGGCTCCGTGGACACACATGTTGGACTGACACTGGTTCCCATCTGAAACAGGTAAGATCAGTGTGAATACATTTCCCACAATGCCCTACGCTGCAGGACAGGGCAAAGTCTCAAAGTACAAAGTGTTCGTTCGGTGAAGAAAACCACGAACACGTCAACAAACTGCCTCAACTCAACAAAAGAGTTTAAATGATCCGCTGAAGATTAACACTGAGCGCGTCAGAATAATTCACAAATGCTCAAATAGGAACATTTTTACTGATCTGAACGTCGTGTAAGTGAAGCTTTTCATTAAAGTCTATCAGCTGACAAAGGTTTTTTTATGTCTTTAATTTTTTAAAGACATTTTTATGATTTTATTTTTTAAAAAAATGTTATTTTTCTTTTCTGAAAATTTGTTATTTTGCTGATTATTGAAGAAGAAATGATGCTTTTTTCTTTCATAATTTTCTAAGATTCTGATTTTTTTTCTGGAAAGCATGTTTTCTTCAAAAATCACCAAAAATAACATATTGTTAATTACTGTTGAATTTTAAAGTTCGGTTCTTGAACACCTCATGTGTTATACAGGTTTGCAACAAACATGATTTTTTTAAAATGTTTCAGGTTTTTCATGACCATCTGCAGCCTGAAGTGGGTCCATCAGAATTTTTTTTACTTTCTGGTGTTTCCATTCGTGTTTTCACATTGCGATACTGTACTGAGACTTTTGGGTTTCTTACCTGTGTACACCGTCCAGAACTCCAGCTGCAAACACACCAAACAAAAGGTAAACCGCTCAGAAAAATTCACCAGCACTGACGATGCTGCGGCTTCGTTCGTTCACGTTACCGTCGCTTCCCGGTTTTGGAAAATCTCTTGTGCTTCTTCAAAGTCACATTTCTCCTCCACACATTCGCGCTCCATTGAAGCAGGTTTCAGCTCCTCCAGGAAAGAGTTCGCCCGGCGGGATCGAAGCAGCATGTGAGCCTCAGGAGCGTCCGAGAACACTGGACGGTCACAGACGGGACGAGGACACGCAGGACAACAACAGTTAAATGTTTTACAAGCTCAGAGACTTTTTGGACCACATGCTACAGTATTCGGTTGTCAGCTGGTTTTGTAACGTGTCATATTTTGACATTTTTCGCCGTACTACAGTATGTCGATTTTGGTCACTATACAATGTTTTTGGATGTTTTTTTTGACGTTCTATAGTATGACGTGTGTCAACATGCTATACTATGTGTTTTCAGCTGTTTTTTGGACAGGTCATGTTTTGACATTTTTCGCCACTATAGTATAGTATATAGTAGTAGTATAGTAGTACTATAGTATGATTGTAAAAGCCATTTGGTTTATGGTTGGATTTCTCTTCATGTTTTTGCTGTTTTTCTTTGTTTGCCTCTCTACCAACACTTGGGGGCGCAGTGTTGCCGGTTGGCTGCCGTCGTCGGGTCAGAGTTTATGTAATCAGTGAATAAATGGACTCAGGTGTTGCTTTGGGGGAGGAGCAAACAGTTTTAGACTGCGAATGAGAGGAAATTGTGGAGTTTTTGGGGTAAAATCTGACAATATTGGAAAATAAGTGGATGTTTGGTCCACTTTATTTTTTGTTGTTACGTTTACGTTACGTTTGTTGTTAACCGGAGAAAATAAATCTACATTATTTTTTGGACACGTTGGACATTTCGTTTTCATTCACGCGTCAAACAAATGCCGACAAGTAACCGAGTGACTTTTTTTATTTTGAATGGGAGAGACTCACTACAACGATGTTTTTGGTCATTTTTTCAACATGCTACATTATGACCTTTTTGGCTGTTTTTTCATCACTGTAAGTTATGACGTGTCCTCGATACTATAACGTGTCTCTGACGTGTTTTTAGTATGACTTTTTGGTGGCATTTTGGACGACATGCTTTACCATGACTTTTTTTCTTTTGTTTTGGTCGACATAATTTACTACGACTTTCGATCTCATTCATGATACTGATTGACATTTAGAGAGTTTTAAGAGACATTCATGAAGCACGTAAATGCTAACCATCTGCTTCACAAAATGTTTTTTTTTATTGATCCATCCGTGTGCACCCACCTGACAGACTGAGCACTGACGCCGACCACAGAGCGACGACGATGGACACCCAGAGGACGAGGCGGGACATGACCTCAGTCAAACCTGCAGCCAATTAGACGAGACAGACACCAGCCAATCACCTCTTCCGTCAGCGGTTGTATTCGCCCACTCTGCCGTGAAACGGAAACACAAACATTCAGATCCATGTCTAAATGACGCTTAACGAAAATAAAACAGGACGAAAACTGAGGAGAAAAAAATCACAACATCGTCTCTGCGGTATCGACCCGATTCAGCTGAGAGCAAACACACGGCGGGGTCCCTGTTTGAACCTCTGCGACCTTTGACCTCTGACCTACAGGGGGCTGCAGAGCCGAGACGACGTCCTCAAACCGCCATGACAACCAAAACCCAAAAACGACGAGTGGACTTCGGGGAACGAGGAGCGTTTCTGTACTTACGTGTGAGGAATGGAAGCCGTGGACGGAGACGATGCTTCGCTGTTTGTGGTTGTTAATGACTAACTGCCCGTGTTTACTGAGAGTCCACAGTCTGCAAAAACACACACACACACACACACACACACACACACACACACACACACACCTCCCCTTAACCTCCACCCACTCACCTCTGAAACACACCAGAGCCTCGTTTACCAAAAGTCCAAAAAGTTTTTCTTTCACAGCTTCTCTCAAAGCGTCCATCCGTCCAGTCCAGAGAGACCTCGACCTCCGCCGCAGCGTCTTCACCGAGCTGACTGGACAAAAACAGTTTCAGTGTCCCTGATGGGATTAAAAACTCATTCTCATCCTTAAAGAAGTATTTCACCGATATAAAGAGGGTCCCATCGTAATGCTGCTCGGTCTCTGGGGTAGAAAGACTTTTGAATTTGGTGCTTCATGACCAGAGAGAGCAGAGGACACTTTTGCTTAAGACGTAGAAAACCTACATGTCCCAGAATGCACTGCGCCGTACCAGACCAATGAACGCTCCCACGTTGGGGGACGTAATGTGAACTCATCGTTTTGGCACCGTAGCTGCCGGACGGTTACAAAACCAGGCCGGATCTAGAATTTGGCTCAAATGCTCCACCTGGTCCACGAACGCCAGACAGACATCTTTAGCCCCGAAAAATTCTCACTTTGAGCAGTTATTGTCACTAAAACAAGGACACTCAACTTGCCCGTGCATGTTTCTAGGATTTTAGGACATTTCTAGGATTTTAGGACATTTCTCGGATTTTAGGACATTTCTAGTATTTTAGTGCATTTATCTGATTTTGGGACATTTCTTAGATTTTAGAACAATAAACAAGCTCTATTTTGATGCTGTTTTATTATTTTAAATGTTGAAAAATAACTGAATAATTGAGGAATAATAATAATTGAGGTTAAGAGGAACACATGGAAGACAATGAACATACTATAGCACCTTAAAAGTTTCTGTTTGCACCAGCAGAGGTGTGAAATATCTGGCATTTATCAACATTTTTCTGAGTGACTTTGTGTTTCTCAATCTGCATGTGAGATTCGCTTCCTCGGATCCCAATTATGATGAGTTTAAGAAGAGGGATTTATTAAATTACATAACAAAAAAATTCTGACAGTAATAATAATTATCATTATTATAAATTACTTTGAGATTTTACAGTGCAACGTCTGAAAAAAAGATTAATAAAATCATAAGACCCCTAAAATATAATTTAAGTCAATTTAATGCCAATGACGGCCTTATAGTTAGATTAATGAATTCAGTACCTGTTAAAACTTTTCAAGGATGCGTGGAGCCCACACAGAATGACCTTTTTGGTCCAGTGAATGACTTAGACCTGATCTCACTGCCAAAATCCAACGATGACGGTTTTGAGAGGAGAAGATTTGGTAACTTACTGAAGAACAAAACAAAAAAAAATTATTTAAAATGTTTGCAAGATAACGTCAGGAAAAAAGGGATTCATGAAATCTAATTCTCCGTGTTTTAGCATTTTAAAGACTGATTTCAGCCATTTTATCCCTCCTCTCATGATGAGGGTTTATATGACACAATTTTTTCATGAAACTTCCTCTACTGGATTTTAAAAGGAAGTGTCGAATTACACCATTTGTTTCTTTACAAATGTGAGACTTAAGTTCCTATCCCAAAGAAAGAAAAACTTAAAAAATTTATATTAAAATTTGTATTTTGTATCTAGGTAATTCCAATTTTCAAAAAAAAAAAAAAAAAAAAAAAGTTTAAACATGTAGGCCTTTAAAAGTCAAATCCAGAGCAGGAAGAGCACGACGAACCTCTGCAAAGTGTCCGAGCTGCAGACGACGACGAGTCCTGCAACAAAAACAGAAAAAAAAAAGTTCAAGACAAGATAATAAAGATGCAAAAAGGGTGCACACACATCATCTTTTCAATTATGAATTACATAACACACACAGAGTATAAAGACATCAAATAACTGAGATCACAAAGACATCAAATGGAGATACAGAGAAGGAGACGCTTCACTTTACGAAACACTTTATGCAACAGAGGACGTCGCTCACATTGACTCACATTAATTCCCTGCTGGGGATTCGTTTCGGCTAATTTTGCTTTCAGAAGCCCGACACTTATTAATGAGTAACTAACCGGTTAATTTCTAAGAAAAAAATGCAAAAAGAGGCTTTTCCTGTACAGGTGGCGCTCCACTGACTCAGCGTGAGCGAACGCTGCATTTCAGAGCACTGTTCATGGAGAGAGGTGGCGAAATTTAAAATTACCGTTAAATCGTTTTACAATTATTTATTCATTATTTTGGCTGGGTTTTTTTCTGTAAAAAAATCTTTTTTTTTTTAAAGGAAAAATTCTACAAATTTCTTTCTCTTTAAACATTTTTGGTGATCTTTTTTTTATCTTTAAAAAAATGGCAACTAAAACATTAAAACACAAACATACCATGCCTTACAAATAAAATGCTGATTTTTTTTCTTAAAAAAAACTGGCTTCATTTATGAAAAAATGAATGATGAAATTATCATTTTTTGGTCTTTAAACATTGTTGGTGATTTTTTGTTTTTGAAAAAAGCCATTTTCAAAGTCCAAAGTCCATGTTTCTCAGTGAGTCTTTTTTCCTTATTTCTTTCCATTATGTCCTACTATGTCAAGGAGTTAAAGTGGCCTTTGTTTTTCGCAAAAAAAGGGTGATTTTATTTTCTTTAAAATACATAAATAAATATTTTCTTTATAATGTTTCTGGCAAATTTTTCCCCAATCACGCTGTTTTTCAGTGAGTTTTTTCTTACTTCTCCCCTTTATGTCCTATTATTTTCAGGATTTAAAGCAGCCTTTGTTTTCTCCTGAATCGGACAGTATGTGTAAAGAGGCTTTTCCTCGAAACGTAAGTTATCAGGTCTCAGACCAAAGGAACTGAGCAGCATCACGACGATCCTCATTTTATTAACTGAAGCTCTTTATGTTGAACACGGTTTGGATAACGTGTGTCACAGTGGTCACATGAGCCTCTAAAAACGTGACCTCTCCCCCTCATGTGACTGTTTCTGTTTTCTTGCAGCGTGGCGAAGGCTCCGCTGACCTCAGGTTGCCCGTCGACGCCCCTCATCACGCCGTGAGGGTCCTCACGCAGGAATGCAGGTGGAGGTGTGAAACTCGGCCGGCCTGCGCTGGTTGTGGAAACCAGGACACATATTAAGGTTAACTATTCAGCTCGCTGTCGTCTTTTGTGCCTCGGCTTTGTTCCCTCGGCTCGGTTTACATGCGTCCTCTTCTGTTTTGATTTTTCAGAATAAAAGCCTGCCTGGGGACATACAGGAGCCGTCTCTGGTTCCACGGGCGACTGCGATGGGGTGACTAACAGCGTGCTGGCAGGACAGCGAGGAAGGGTGTGGTTTCAAGCACGTCTTTATTTGTGATGGAGGTCTGAGATCTGGCGGGCCGCCTGCGGGTTTGTGTCCGAGCTCTACGTTTGTTCCTTCACTTCCTGTGAGCCGCTCAAAGGACGGGGCTCCAGTTTTTCTGTCTTTTTCTTCTGCAGCGTGCAGTTTGAGTCTGTCGGCTGGTTTCCATCACTGATAGTTTCAAAATGCCGATAAAACTCATGTGGAGCTGACTGTTTCCGCTGAGTGATGTTGTGCAACTTCTCCTCTGGTGATAATGTCCCAGTAACCATGGCGACGGATGTTCAAAACATCAGCAGCTTTATTTCTATTGCAGCCACCGCACGAGCCGTCATTATTTTAATCCAAGGCCACGTCGGCGTGTTATGGGAGAATATCTCCGGCCTAAAGCTGTTTTCTGGCAGTTTCAAAGTTATTAAAATGACAACAATTCAACATTTATTAATTATATTCATTTCATATTCATAAATCTTATAAAAACAATGTTTTCATAGGATTTATGAATTACTATCATGCTAATGCAGAGATCGAGGAAGTAAAGGCGACAGCGGCGACGTTGGTGGTGCGTCCGGCCTCTAAATTGAGCCCTGAATGAATAAAAATTTCTCCCTAAAAGTTCCTCCCACGCTGACGCTTTCTTTGCATGTGTTGCAAACGTCTTATACGCACACTGTTTCATTAAAAACATTTAAAATTGTCATCATTAAAATAAAACGTTAAAATTGCAACAACCAGTGTTTAAAATCTTTTAAAGGCCTAATGGAGACTTTGGAGCTGTCCAGTTTGGAGACTTATTTATTTTTGTCTTTTGTTAGACTGACCATATGACTTTAAGTCTGCACATTTTTGAGTTCATTTCATTTCGTATAAAAAAAAACTGCTTCTTTTTAAAGAATTTGTAGTTTTTTGGGTTTTTTTGGTCATACTGTGTAATTTATCCATCAATCATAAATAAGCCCATGCTGCTGGACCCTGTCCCAACAGGCACCCTGAACCGTTCACAAGGCAATTAATGCAGATAACCTACAAAACGCCACATATCGGCTTCGATAACTGGCCGGGCCGATAATCTGCTGATCCCTGATACGTAAGTGTAGTTAACAGCAAGTACCTTTCCAACCTAAGGCTGCTTTCTGTCAGTTTCAAAGTTATAAAATGAAAACAAATCATTTGATGAATCACATATTTTTCATATTCATAAATCCTTTAAAAACAATCCTGTTTTTTTTTTTTTAAGAATAGGCATTTAACCCCTGGATGCTAAAAATTGGGAGCTGCTTCTCTGCCAGACAAGGTGACGTAACTGGGTTATGATTAAACTGATACGCTGTGTCACAGGTGAATTGTTACCTGGAAACGATGTGTTTTCACAGACGCAGCACTAGTCTCGACAACAGAAGAAATCTTTTGAAGGAGATTTGTTTACAGTCTGAGCTTCTTATCGCACGACGACACCAAAAGTGACAAAGAAAGGACAGAAGAGAGACGAAAGGAAGAGGAGAGAAAGTGAGAGGAAGAGAGAGAAAGTACCCAAATTTCCTCCAGATTCCCTGAAGTCAGAGTTCAGAGGAGATGATTCAGTGATCGTGTGTCAAACCTGTAATTTTTATGATTACAGACCATTTTTGTTTGATTTTTCTCTCGTTTGTGATCGCTCTGATTCCTGTCACGTGACGACGTGGTGCCACAGAGTGAAGTCATTGTCCTCTGCTGTTAAATGTGCTAAAATAATAAAAGTAGGCTGCTCATTGTGGGGACGGTGTGAGGACGCAGTGTTAGATTACTGGATTATGTTGACGGAGACGTTTGTTTCGAGAATGAAAAAAGATGATTCTGCAAAGTACACCGCGAAAATCATCCCCAAAAAACTACAACTACTGACACGAGGTTGTTCGCCTCCAGTCACCAGTCAAGTTGCATTTACAGTCTACATCCATATCTGTAAAATATCGACAGAAAATCTCGACAATCAGCACAGTTCACAGATTACTAACCAGTCCAGTACCAGACCAAACCCACCGGGGCGGCTGGTGGTCTTCTGACTACTCTTATAAAAAAAAAAAAAAAGAAGTAAATTAAAAAAGTTAATTACATGGAAAAGGTGCTTTTGAAATTATTATATTTTTCTAATATAATTTAAATGCATATTTATGATAATTATAACACAGTTTTCCCCCAGGATATTTTCTTTTTTCCCTTAATATTTCTCGGGAGCTTTTTTGAAAAAACAATTTTCTAAATCTACTTAATTGTGGAACATTTCTTACCAAGCTGCTTGTTGCCTTTTTTTTACTCACGTTTTTGAAATAAATCAAACCAATTTGCTCAAAGTTTTAAATACGAAAGACGAAGAAAGCAGCACCAGAAAAGTGATGTCGCTCCAGGTTTCAGAGGGTTAAACTAATTTTCCCCTCTGACGTGAAAAAAAAACTGCAGGGAACAAGATTATAAAAAGAAAATTCAAGTTTTTGCACAAAATCTTGGACTTTTTTTATTCCAAAGTGGTCAAATTAAGCGATGAACTTGATAATACATTTTTTAAAAAAGTCGTGAGAGGAAGGATTAAAAAAAGAGAATCATGTTTTCTGAGCGGACGATGGTCAAAGGAGGGTGGAGAACGATGGAAAGATAAACGGAGAGGTGTCTCCTCTTTCTGCTCCATAATATATTTCTGCTGTTTCACGGTGAAGGAGGTCACACCGCAGGCAGAAGGCCCAGTTCTCCCCCAGCAGGACAAAGAAGACGCGCCTCCCCTCCCTCCCTCTTCGTCCCTCCTCGTCCTCAGCCTTTGTCCTCGGGGCCGGCAGCTGAGACGGAGGCTGAAAGAAGTTTTGTTTTGGGCGAGGTTTATAAATGGATCAAAGCGTCCAACATCCTGACTCTCGTCAGTAATCCTGCTCCAGACGATGCTGCACGTCTCGGACGGAGCGGTGAGTCTTTTTCCCCAAAACGCCTCAAAGGATTTTATTTTCTGCTGTTCAGGTCGTCTGGAATATGTCGATATATCGAAATCTTTAAAAATGGGGCTGACAAACGATTACATTTTTGAATTGTGATTAATCTATTAATAATTAATTAATTAATTTCTATAGTTAACCCCTAGAAAGCTGAGCAAATTGGCTCGAATTCTTTGAAAGACATAGGAACAAGATGAGGAGAAATAAAGAAAAAAAGACAAAAAATTGGCAAGATTATTTAAAAAAAAATAATTAAAAAAAAAAGGAAAGAAAAAAAGGTAAACAAAGACAGAAGGGGCTGTTTGATTGGTCCTCAGAGTGCAGAGCTCTCTTGATTTTCACGCTGCAGACATGCAGGCAGCAGCACAGAGGAGACACCGGCCTCCAAGTGGCAAATTTATTTAAATTCTCTGGCTTTTGTTTGATAAATATTGTCAGGCAAAAAAATGTTGTGGCACATTTCCGATCAGTCCTCAGCTGGTTGATTTGTTTACTATATTACCTGAATGCCGCTGACATCCTGTCTGAACGTCGCGTTGAGGCGCATTTAAACTTTAAAACTTGATGTGGAAAAAAATTAAAATGTTGTTGAATATTCATATTGAAGAGCAAAATCAAATAGTCGGGTGCAGCCCTGTTGTATTTTATAACAACTATTATTTTATTACACTCAACTGCCAGTTTTTAATTAAGAGGAAAATACGGACAAACAGACCGAATACTCGACGGAGTGACGTTTAAAAAGTGCAGATTCCTCCCTGTTTGATGAGCTTATCTTCATCATCCTCCTCTTCTACTCCAGATGCTGTCGAGGCTGCTGGGACTCCTCGTCCTCTCCTCCCTCTGCTCAGCCATGCTGCTGCCGAATATGAACGATACCGCCAGGGACGAGCTCAACTACTCGCTCCGCAGTGGAAACATGGGCATGTTCCCCGGAGACGTGCCGATGGATCCAGATGACATGCCGATGGATCCTGAAGACAAGTACCCCAAAAACATGCCGATGGATCCTGATGACATGCCGATGGATCCTGATGACATGCCGATGGATCCTGATGACATGTTCTCCAGCGGCATGCCGATGGCACCCAATGACATGGCGAGGGCGGGCCAAACGTGGCCACCTGACAGCAACATGACTTATATTCCTGAGAGGCCCTGGGACAACAACCCGATGCCCCCCGAGTATGATCCAAACATCTGCAAGATGATGATGAACGGGGGGACGCCTGTCCACCAGCTTCCTTATTACTGCCTCTGCTCGCACTGTAAGGGCACCGTGGGGCCCAAAGGAGACCGTGGAGACTGGGGCCCTCCAGGTGCGTAGATTGCTCTGTTTTACCTGTTTTGGTGGCTGCATTTTGGGGCAATTAGCTCTCAAAAAAAATGCTGCAACTGTTACCTCCGTTTCCATGGAAACACACAGAGTCTGCCTAATTCAGTCAGTAGAATCCTTGAAACCTGTTTACTGCTCCAGAAAGTGGGTCAGACCTTAGCAACGACCTGCGGACTCGTTTTCTACTCCTTGTGCTGTAATGCATATTTGAGCGCACTCTGAATGTCTTGTGGACCAATCAGACAGCTTGGTCGAACCACTTGTTGAATATTTTTTGTTTTTAAGTGTTTGAGAATAAAAAGGCACAAAGGTGTGACACAAAGGCACAGAAACTGACCTGACTGTAATCTCTGATCAGGTGCTCCTGGGAGTCCGGGCATAAGAGGACTGACGGGGTACCGTGGTCGACCAGGATTCACAGGCCGCCCGGGGACAAAGGGTGAGTTACAACATCAGGAAGTCTCTGTCTCCTCACTGAAATGACAACAAACATATCAAGACTTCAGTCAGGAGACCACCAGACGCCGTCAAAAAAGATGCTGAAATATTACAAGTTGTAGCTATAACGTGGACCCATTATGATCAGTTCATTTTTTCTATATCAGGACGCGTTAATGTTCAAAAACACTTTATTTTACTCGTTTTTACATTGTTTTGTGATAATTTCTTTCTTTGTCTGTGGTTACAGGTCAGAAGGGAGAGCTGGGGGAGAAGGGACAGCTCGGAGCTGCTGGTTACACCGGGATGAAGGGCGCACGAGGCTTCAAAGGTCAGCTGAGAAAGAAATACCTCTGCAAAATAAATTATACAATAGTATAGACTGCAGAATATGTTAACAAATGCCTCAATTATTAAGAAAGAAATACATGTTCCTCGTATGATGCATTTTAAAAAAGTCTTTGACAGAAGCTGAAGTCAGAGTCCTGCAGTCAGGAGAGGTTGGCCTATTATCAGCACAATGTGCTTCAATTTACCTGAAGTTTGTTTCAGATGGAGCTTTTCATTTTTATATAATGCTGGAAAGTTTCATAAAAAAATATAATAAATCATATGTTTATTACACTCCAACACACCATGGTCACATGACACTGTGTCAGTGAATTATGAGGGCAAAAAACAAACCACAAGAAAAAGAGCAAAATAATCGTTCTGTGATCAAAGTAAAATGTTCAGTTAATGGTGATATTGATTTTAGGTTTGAGGCTCGGACCTTTGCTGGGAGGACATTTTAGTACCTGGACCTCTGTGAGTTTTAGTAGAATAGGTCCTCCAGCTGGTGATGCTGCTCTACAGTATATTTGTCATTTTCAATGTCTGACAGAAAATAAATATTTAAACCTAAATGAACCTGATGATATCTTCATATCTCACTGAGGAGTCAAAGGAACCTTTAAGCTCCACAGAAATACTGATTTGATGTATATCGTGATATATATCGATATCAACTGATACGAAAAAAATTAGTGTGATAAGACTTTTTTCCATAAGCGCTGCCCTATATGATATATGATATGATATGATATGATATGATATGATATGATATGATATGATATGATATGATATGATATTATGACAGTTACAGTAAATATTAAAAACAAGTAATTTTTAAAGAAGTTACTAACTGTGGGGCACCCAGTAGCTCATTTGGTAGAGCGGGCGCCCCATGTACAACCACAGCGTCATTGCTGCAGTGACCACAAGTTTGATTCCAGCCTCTGCACTTTGCTGCATGTCTTCGCTTCTCTCTCCCGCTTTCATGCTTGTCCTCCAAAATAAGGCAAAAAGCCCCCAAACAATCATCTTAAAAAAAAAAAAAGGTCAAGGATGATCACAGAATAAAGAAACGATTATACCATTATTCTTGATTTGTCTCCAGGAGAAAAAGGCGACCGAGGATTGGACGGTCCACCTGGAGCACTGGGCCCTCAGGGAGAATCAGGTACATGCCCTGCCTCCTGCGACAGCTACCAGGGTCCCCCGGGTCCACAAGGGCCCCCTGGACCAGCTGGGGCCCGGGGCCTTCCTGGGGTCAAGGGAATTATGGGAACCAAAGGAATGAAGGGAATGAAGGGTGACGAAGGTAGGCGCGGCGACCCCGGGATGGACGGCCACAAGGGCGATCAAGGTGAGCAGGGGATGTGCGAGTGCGCAGACGGGGCCGACGGCGCTGATGGGACACCGGGAAGAGACGGCACTAAAGGGGACAAAGGGGACATTGGTGTCCAGGGTGTGCAGGGCCCCATGGGACTAAAAGGCGACCAGGGCCCCATAGGCCTGATGGGGGTGCCTGGGCACTGCTCCCCGGCCATCCAATCAGCATTCTCCGCATGTATCACCGAGTCCTTTCCTCATTCAAACTGGCCCGTTGCCTTCCCAAGAGTCCTCACAAACCGGCAGGGGCACTTCAACCCCGACATGGGCATCTACACGGCGCCCTTCAACGGCACCTACGTCTTCTCCTTCTACTTGGCGGTCGCCCACAGGATTCTTAAGGTCGGCATGTTCCTCGAGCACAACCCCGTAGTGATAGCGACAGAAACGTCCCACCTTTCCACCACCAGCCAGAGCGTCGTCCTGCACCTCACCGAGGGCCAGCGGGTGTGGCTGCAGGTGAAGAGCAACACCACCAACGGCGTGTACACCGACTACGAGAGCACCGGCTCGTTCTCCGGATATCTGCTGTACCCCGACTCCTGTGATCTGCCCTTTTTCCGAGATTATTCCCCCTCTCCATCAATGAATCCAGATTACCCGTGGCCCACCAAAGCCCCTCCGTCATAGCAGGCCGTCAGTCACACACAGTCACAGCACGGCGTCCAAACACACACACAATCAGACACAGTGTATCTACAACTGCAAGTTTTAAAGGAGAGGTACGCTGGCACACAGAACATTTAGGTGACATATTATTATTATATAATATAATATATATATACATATATCATATTCAACCTCTTGGGTCTGAAGACTGAATCTGAAACGGTCGTTGGTTGTTAAGTCTGGTCAGAGCTAAGAGTCAGCAGAAATGCAAATTCAAGTTTTGATTATATGCTCCAAAAAACACACATAAAAACATCCTTAACAGCTCCTTTTTAAACAGGGCTCATGAACATTTTGAACTGACTTTTCGGCAGATTTTAAGACTATTTAAACGACAATCGATACTTCTTCTGGTTCTTTTTCATCACTAAGGAAAAAGGAAAAAGGAAGGGGGGGCATGTTAAAATAAATGTTTAAATACTGAGGAGGGACTTGTGGGGTTTTTTTTGGGGGGGGGGCATACAACTTTGTAGCGATAACTTAAGAAAAATTTGGACTTTCGGGGAAGCATTTTTTTAAGAAAACATTTTGCTGTTTTTTTTTTTTTTAAATCTTTGAAGAAAATATTTTGATTTTCATGATCACAGTCCCTAAACAAATGATGCGTTATTATACAGGTTTGAGAAAAAAATTTCCATGCCTGGAAGTTGCTATCTGCAAATTCCATGACTTTTCTTGACCATACAAAGCCTGTTTAAAAGACATGCTACTGATATAACACTTTATGGAAACATTTTTGGTTTTCTACTAAAATATCTCAGAAACGATAGGAAGGATTTCAGTGAAATATGGTTTAAAAGTTTATGCTCCTGTCAGGGTGAATTGTAATCAATTTGGTCATAACTTTTGCTTTAGGGCCATCATCAGGTCAATTATTTATTTATTTTATTTTTTATGATTTTCTGTGGGTGGGGTTGGCAGCAATTATGAAAACTATATTAAATTGAAAATTATGAATATTATGTTGAATTTCTGCCAATAGTTCCCCCCAAATACTAAACACCACTCCTTTCAATTCTTGCAGTTTGTTACAGTAAAGTTTTTTAAACATAAGCCAGGCACACAGCACACTCCATCACGCCCTGCAGTTTAGAGTAATAATCACTCATTTATACTCAAATATTTCTGCCATGTAAGAGGGCTAATTTAGCAGCACTGATTGAATTTATTTTTTGATAAAAAGTGTAAATAATTAAATTGGCACTGAGCATTAGAGTAAAATCACAAAGAGTTTGTTGAGACAGTTTTGCTAATTAAAAAGCTTTAAACGGAGAAGAAGCAGGTGAGGAAAGACGCCTCGAAGGAAACAGGATGGTGGAGAAATGAAGTCATGCACGTGTTTGTCGTGGGCCGTTCAGAGAATCGTGAGTGAAGCAGTGATGAGTTTTTTAAGTTTAGTCGACTGCAAAACTATCTAGAAAATGAGCTTCAAGTGTCTTGAGAGTCACAATTAATTGTATTGCAAATGCTGCAAATACTAATATTTGTGATACTGCAAAAGTATCTCGATATTAACCAGCCATCCACATTAAATTTAAGAACAAAAATCTGGTTTTGTGAAACAAACATGAATAAATGACCTGCTGGACTTCGAGTATTTCACTTGTTTCTTTCTTTTGTTTTTTTTGTCTTTTTTAATTTTGTTTTTACATTTTGTTGTTTTTAAAAAAATTGCACAGATACCAGTTGAGGTTTTTTGTTTTTTGCACCACATGACATATTAACTTAAACTTGCCAATGACGCGAAATATTTTTTAAACTCTTTGTGATGAATTAAAAATGCATCAGAGAGGAAGCTGAGGTTCTTGAGCGCTGTACGACAGTCAGGTGATTTTTTTTGGACGAATCAGAAAAGGATCCCAGTCTGAAGAAAAACGAGATGACACATCTTTAAGCCCTCCCGCTCTGAGCGACCACGTGTGTTACATGCTGTGATCTGTGCATTGTGGTATTTGAAATTAAAAGTTAAAAGTTTTCCTGAGGACTCGGGTTCAACTGTTTCTTCAGAGATTTTAATTTTTTTAAGGGCTGCAAATTATCAGCCAAAGCCTGTTATATCTTATAAAGCCATCAGTGAGCCACACAGTGTTATAAGGTGACATGTTTCTTTATCACCACAAACACACACACACACACACACACACACACACACACACACACACAGTAGTCTATGTTGTACTTTGTCCTGCTGACACAAATACTGACTAGAGCACCAAATGTGGATTAATCCGCCGGTAAAAATAGTCCAACAAAGTCACCATCTCCTTCAGTAAATCTACAGTGATCAGCTGTTTGAGGAGATTACTCATGAAACTGTGTTTTCTTGTTTTTTAAGATTTATGTCTTCAGTAGGAACCAGTGGGCTTGGCGCTGAGAGGACAGGAAGTCAGAAAATATTGAGAGACTCAATGACACCAAATGTATAGGAGAAAAAAAAATTATAGGACATATGAGATGTAAAAATATCGAGCCCAAAATCTGCACCAAGACAGAGCAGAAAGACGATCGGATCAATCAGCTTTTATTGTCACAGAGTCACACCACAAACTGCCAAAAAAAGTTTAACCTTTTACACGTTGCTACTGGGCAGATTTACAGTCTGATCATTTCATCCAGAGCCGAACACACCAGGAGATTTTACAATCGCTGCTTTTTACCACAGAGTACTCATATTTTAAACCATCATTATGAGTTCAGCTCAAACTAAACTAAACTTCAGCTTCTCTAAACCAACTTCTCTTCAACACACAGTCCTCTTGTTCTGTGATTGAAGAAAAATCAACAGATGACTAATGACGTTGTCTAAAGATCTAAAAATGCAGTTTGAGAGTCAGAAATTAGCTGAAAAGCAGAAAAAAATATCACAAATAAAGATTCATCACTTATTCTACTCAGGGACCGTATCAGTGATTTTGCATGTTGACTAAACCAAATCATCTTTTAAAGAGATTTAGCAAAAGTATTAAATGTTGTACATTGCAAGTTTTTAGTTTCAAGCCTCGATATATTTACCCAAGATGCATTTAGACGCCGCAGCTTACATATTAAATTGTATTTCTCATAGTATTTAGCTCAATTTACACAGGACTAGTATTACCAGAGGACCTCGTGATTCAGAAACTTCTGTTGAACCTTTTTACACGAAGATCACGTTTAAGTGCCGCTGCAGAGACCCTTCTTTACCCCTCCTACTCCAGTGTCCGATTTTAGACAGCATGCCGGCATCACAAAAGGAAAAGAGGCGTGACACGTAACAGCAGCATGACATAAAACATCTGCGTCTGCAGCACGTTTTAAACAGTCAGTAAAAATGTTTTAGTGTCCTTGGTATATGGCGGCGGATCTCATCCTCCGCTCGGAGGGTGAAGAGCTCCTGGACCTCATTGTTTTCCCAATTTGTTGGCTTTTTCGACCTCTGTTTTTCTTCAAAGTTAGCTGCTAACTGCTGCTTTATACATCACACACATAACATGCCATGAAAACATCACACCCGTCCTGCCAGCTGTCCTGTCTTTACAGAAACTGTTTGGGCGCATTTACTAACTTTTGAGGTGGCGCAAAGACAAGAACTCTGTTTCTGCAATTATACCTTTTATACAGAACAATGGGCACAACTGTTTAAAATACCCCCTTTGAAGGCAGCCTAGAAGAGGGTTGTGTTTCATCCGGCACATTTGCAGGTGATAAGTCTGTATTTAAACAAATTTAGTAACATTATTGCCATGAAAAATAAAGGCAAAGTCAGCGTATGGCCAGCTTTAGCGCACTTAGTGAAGTACATCTTAGTTTCACTAGAACATGCAAAATCACAGGTGTGGTCCATTAATTAAAGCTCCGATTTTTCATTTCTAGCACAAACTCTGAGGCGACTCAAAGTCCCAGCTGTCTTTGTTTCAGCTATCGCCACTCTGGCCGACACGCTCTTTTATTTTTCTTTGGGCGCCATCTCGTCACCGCCCGACACGTTTCCGTCTTCGTCCTCGTCATCGATCATTCCTTTCAGGTAGGTGCGTTTGAACTCCTGAAACTCCATCTCCTCCTCCATCTCACTGCAGGCGACAGACAGACGACAGCAGAGTCAGAGAGGAACTGCTCACGCTCACTATCAGAGCGGGATTTATCACAGAGAAGGTCGAGTAATGACGAAAACAGACGTGAGCATTGACTTTTGACTTCATCAAATGATCATTAAACCACTGAAGGCACGCCACATTATTTTGCCATTCGTCTGCAGTTTTTCTGAAGTATTTCTGGAGACTGATCACGTGACTCACAGCTGCAGCTAAGTATTGGTTGAATCATCTGCACAAAAGACGAGCTGTGTTAGAAAATATCTGGTTCTTTGATTATAAAGTAAAAAGATATAAGAAAAAACCCTGACTCCCATTTATGCAAAAAACATCCAATCACAGAGAAATAAAGTCAGAGTTTGCTGGATTGACACACCTGATAACAGCAGCTGAGGCTCATTAACAATCCACCGAACTGACCAACAGATTAACCAGAATCATCGAGAGCTGCCTCAAGTTTCTTTGCTCAGTAACATAAAGTATAAAGTATGCACTTGCGTACTGCTGCACATCTTTAAAATGTTGTATTTTTCTTAATTTAATGCATTTTATTTGCTCTATTTTTATGCTTATTTTATTAATAATGTCATTGAGTTACATTTTTATTTATTACATTTTCCATTTTATGTTATGCATTCTGTGCACTAAATTTTTATCCTTATTTTATCTTACTTTTTGAAGTATTATCAAGGATTTTATCGATTTAAAGATGCATCCTATGTAATCTATTCTGATTTTAGATTTTTTAATGGATTTTTGTCTTTTATTTGTTTTGATGTGAAGCACTTTGGTGACTTTATTTGTCTTGTGAAGCACATTGGGCTGCATTTCTTGCATGAAAAGTGCTATACAAATAAGGTTTATTACTATCATTATTATTATTATTAGAATTATTATTATTATTATTACTATTATTAAAGTTTGAAGGAAATCTTTAAATGGGAATACAGAGTTCAGATAAACAGTTCTGGAGTCAGCGAGTCGTCTGACACAATGAACTCAACAGACAGGACATTTCCAAAAAACGTCACAATAAACACAACAATGTTGACCTTCAGGCCCAATGAGAAGAGCTGCTGTCTGATTCAAGCAGTCCTGTTAAATAATTCATATTAACTCCAAAGGAATGATGCTTATTTAAGAGCAAATAGGACTAAAAAGTCTAATTCAAAGAATTTTCTCTGCTTGGAAACGTCTTACCTCTCCTTCACTGTTGGCAGCCATAAAGACAAAAAAAGATAATCACATAGGGTTTAGTTAGTCGAGTTTCTGTTACTAGATGTGAAAATGGTGTATAAAGACTTTTCTACAAATGGTTAAACACACCTGTTATATAGTTAATTTAGAGCAGACGTTCTGAAAGTCCGGATTCGGATCAGATTGGAAGTCAATCCAGACTCAGCCGAAACCCTCGCATTAGGAATGCAAAAATATAATGTAATGAAGTGTATGTTTCCTACTTTGAAAATAAAAGTTCTTATCAATAAATCGTGTTTTGTAGAATATAGTCTATCTGGAGATTGATACAGCGATTATGGCCCGAAATTAAGCCTTTCACATAATCGTTTCCCATGTTTGACAGCCAGCGAGTGTATGACTTAAGTCATCGCCCGCCACAGTTCAAGGGCCGGCTATCAGGCGCACGTTCAAAATAACAAAGTTAGTTAACAGGCGTTCACGTTCTTTTCAGCGGGCACGATGAAGCAAGACTTTGGCTTTGGCGTCTTCTGTTAGTGAACATTACTTCCCAAACGAGGTGATGATGGTTTTCACTAATCGTTGCAGACCTTTGGCCTTAAAGAATATGAAGTTTGAGCACACTGCTTCAGAGTAACTCATGTCTTTAACTACATGTAGAGGATTTTGGTTAAAGCCACAAGTAATCAATAAAGAATCAACAGATGCATACAGCTGCTCTAAACAGACACACACACACACACACACACACACACACACACACACACACACACACACACACACACACACACACACAGAGAAATGTTTGTTTACCTGCATCAGGTTTAGGATGCATCAGTTTGAAGGGAACTTCTAAGCCGACTTCACTGCAACACAAACCAAATGAAAACTCACTGCAGCTGCGTTGATGAATTCATACACAAAACGTGATGTTACACAAAATGTCCAACAAAGACGTCAGGTTAATAAACATGCGCTAACCTGAAACAAAAAAATCCTAGTAAAAGCTTTAAAATAATAGCATGTTACTCTCTCAAAACAATATAACATGATTTAATTAAAATAATGATGCATTGTATTAATAAGCGCCTCTAAAGCACTCAAAGACACCTTGAAGAATTAAAAGCAAGCAGCTGAGTCGCAGAAAGCTTCGGACACTTAAATTCATCACCGGGGTCGACAGATTATCAGCTTTGTAACCGATGTTTTTAAAGATAAGTTGCAAGACAACTCAATACTTTGATATATATATAAAAAAATGCAACACTAATGAAAAGCACTAATGAAAAGCAGAACTGGCGTTATAGAGATCAAAAATTAATTTCACTGACTTTTACGTCACAACAGCATTAATTCACAGTTTTAAACATTTGCCGGCTGTTTGTTTTATATTAAGAAATTTTTCTCAAAAGGCAGAAAAATAACATGCGGTCATTAATATCCATCTACAGCTTCCGGCTATTCTACACACTGCTGCTGATGAAGAAAAGCAGACATGAACTCACCTTGATCCCATCATCCTGAGCGCAGCAGTGACGAAGAGGAAAATTGGGATAAATAGAAAAACAATTATGTTGGATGTTTTGATTTCAACGCACCGACAGCGAACACTTGAAAGACGACAACAGACGCAGGCGGCGAGTTTAGAGTCGACCCAAACAAAATGTGCGGCTTTAGTTACTTTTGAGTTTCGTCTCCCATTTCTGTCCAGTAAAAACACGTGATTATCTGTTTTCTCCAGATGTGTCGATGCTGAATGTTTGTGATGTGCTGAGAATTTCTCCTACTTTTTAGGCTAAAAAATGGAAAATGCATCATTTCTGTTTGTTTTTGTTTTTTTAAGAGACTGGTGGTTAAGGCTTAAGGTTTTGTCATGATATCACTGTGTTTTTACATGCTACGTACAATGTATTTATTTATTTTTTATAATAAGTCTGGGATATGTTAATGATTAGCAGCAGCATTTATTTTGATACATTATGATTTTTTGTTGAGAGTCAAATACTCACAGTCATACTGCTCTGCACACAATATGCCCTTTTCAAAATCAGGCTATAAAAAATACTATACATTTTTGTGATTTTCTACTTTCATTTAGTTATTTTTTTAACCATCAGTCCTAAATATCAAATACTCATTCATTTTCAGAATTTTAACCAATGCCAATATGTTTTTTACTTTAAAAAACTGAATGATGTTGAGTGTCCTCCGTGCTCAGTGTGTGAGTGTAGCTGCCGACAGTCTGGGATCTGTCAGTGTGTGAGTGTAGCTGCCGACAGTCTGGGATATGTCAGTGTGTGAGTGTAGCTGCTGACAGTCTGGGATATGTCAGTGTGTGAGTGTAGCTGCCGACAGTCTGGGATATGTCAGTGTGTGAGTGTAGCTGCTGACAGTCTGGGATATGTCAGTGTGTGAGTGTAGCTGCCGACAGTCTGGGATATGTCAGTGTGTGAGTGTAGCTGCTGACAGTCTGGGATACGTCAGTGTGTGAGTGTAGCTGCTGACAGTCTGGGATATGTCAGTGTGTGAGTGTAGCTGCCGACAGTCTGGGATACGTCAGTGTGTGAGTGTAGCTGCTGACAGTCTGGGATATGTCAGTGTGTGAGTGTAGCTGCCGACAGTCTGGGATACGTCAGTGTGTGAGTGTAGCTGCTGACAGTCTGGGATATGTCAGTGTGTGAGTGTAGCTGCTGACAGTCTGGGATATGTCAGTGATCAGCAGCTACATTGACTGTGACAGGTCACCTAGTGGAAATAGCATGTATTTCCTCCATATGCCAAATATGGTCAAAATGACCTCATCAGGTGGAAAATAGTCAAAATGACAAATTCAGAGTCAAAAGCCCAGAATGACACCCAGAAATAATACAAGTCCTGTTTTTCTGCTCTGATGGCTGTGGGATCAAAAATGTCAGTTTGAATGGGTTTCAATGGAGCATTTTTGGACCTGAACAGTCTGAATGTAACTATTTAGTTTCCACAGTGTATTTTAGACTTATTGTAGGAGCTGAGCTGCAAATTCACTGATTACACTCAAATACACAATCTGGACTACATTTAGGACACATGCATCAGCACACACACAGTTATCACAACAGGAAGAGTGAAAAGGCATAAAAATATGACACCAGTGATGTTTTTCAAAACAACTTGGCAGGTCAGGGCTTCAGGACACTTGGATTACTGATTAGTAATTACTAATGTTTTTTGTCACCAATTGGACAGCAATTTTGTCTGTAATGTGTCCTCAAAGGTAGCCAAACATCATAACCAAACACACACACACACACACACACACACACACACACACACACACACACACACACACACACACACACACACACACACACACACACACACAGAGCACTGACCCTCCAACGATGAGCTTCACCATGATTCTGTACGACACCATGATCCCCAAAACTTCCTTCAGCACGCCTTCCTTGATACTGAAAGAGAGGAGACAGATTTTAGAGACACATTCACAGAAGGCGGGTTTTCATTAACCCTCAAATTGCACCAACTGAAATTGCAAACAGAAAATACACCGAATGGAAACGTCAATTTTGGAAAAAAAACACTCCCATTCATCACAAAAAAGTTATGCTGGCATGAGGTGATCAAGCAATCAGAAAAACCAAAATTTTGCAAAACTGCAACACTTTTCGCTTTTATAGCTCATATGATGTGCAACGCTGGGTGGCAGCAATTCCACTTTATGGATGGCCATGATTACTGGCACGTTTTCGCGAGAGCAAAGTCGCATAATATCACTCAATAGAAACGCAGTCATCTTAAAATTGTGTTTGATCAATATTTCTAAAATATAGCGTAAGTTTTGCTTAAATCTGTGATAATCTGTATTGTCTGAATGGAGGCAGGTCGTGTCTCCGAGTGTTTGCTCACATGCTGGACGACGCCAGGTTGGTGTCCTCATGCTTCAGTTTGCCGTCCAGAGCGATGCCCCTCCTCTCCCTGTTGTTGGCCAGCACAGGCAGCAGCTTGTAGACTTTCTGCAGGGTCGCTCCGGGAGACACCGAGTCCCTGAGACATGGAGACACGGACGCATTTTAAATCTTAATGTAAAGTGCAGCAATCAAGCGCTACACCCAAAAAACAGAGCAACGGATTACAACTTATTTAATTTCATTAAAGAGCCTCGAAATCTTAATGTTTTGACTCGGCTCAGTTTTATTTAAGAAAAACAGTAAGATTTAAGGAAGGATCAGGATGAAGTGTAATAAACATGATGAAATGCAACACATCCTGTAAACTGATTAATTTTCCATCACTGACAAGTTTGATTTCACACTCAAACAATATACGAACCTGAAAGGCTTTTGAAGTTTTCTGAAAACTTTATTTACTTCATGTATCACTTTATTGAGACTTTCTTTTTCAAAGATACATCACATCGTGCTTTACAAGGCCACATCACAAATTAAATGTGAACTTATTGTATGACATTAAAATCACCTAAAATTTAACCTCAAACAACAGTTTATAGCATGAAAATGGAGTGGAAACACAGTAAGTTTACATGCTTGATAAGAAAAGTCACAATTTTTCACAATTATAAACAAAAGACAAAGTCATACATACAGAACAAATCATACTGATGTATCATATTTTTTATAGCCTGGTTTTGAAAAGTGCATTTTGTGTGCTGAGCGATTTGAGTTTGAGTATTTGACACTGCACAAAAAATAATAATGTATAAAAATATAAAGAAAATAATCAGACATATAAGGGTTAAGTAAATGCAACAATAAGATCTAATGTTAACATATATTAACATGTATTAAGTTATATTTAATCTCCTTTTTTTGGGCAAAAGGTTCTCCAGAGTATTTTTCTGAGATCAACCTGTGAGATTTGACAGTGTCGTCATCGTACAGTCACAGAGACCGTCGCTGGTAAAACCTTCAGAGGAAGTTTATCTCCCGTGTTAAAGTAAGGAAACATCCTCTCAGTGAAAGTGTGTGTGAAGGTGTGTATGTGTGTGTTAGTGTCGACATCAGAGAACGACAGCTTTCCTCCGTTCCAGTCCAGATTCACTCGGATCCTCTCGAACTTGCGCCGCACCGGGAGGACTGTGGTTGGATGTGACGGCGAGAACGCCGAGTATTCACCTTCATCCAACCAAATTCTCCATAATCCAGAGTGTATGACTCCTTTCCTGTGGACGGACTCCGATAACACTCCCAGCTCCCAGTCTGTATTGTCTCCAACCTGGACGTCCCAGCTGTGAGTCCCTGAGTTAAAGCCCTCGGAGCCGAGGACAGCCCAGTATTCAAACCTCTCTGGATTATCAGGGAGCTGCTGTCTCTGTCCTCCTGGTCTCACGCTGGTCAGATCTTCAGACAGGACGAGTCTTGGATCAGCGGTGTTTGGGTCCAGGATCAGAGGACTGTAGGAGACCGTGTCCTTCATCTTGTTCCAGATGTTGAAGGTGAGGTTGCCCAGGTGTTTGGCCTCGTCTATCAGAGCTCCTGAGAGCAGCTGTGGATCCTCCAGCAGGGGGCGCTGCTGGACTCTGTCCACCGCAGCCTTGTATCTCTGCAGGAAGGAGACGTCTTCGGCTCTCAGCTCGTCCTCTGCGTCTCTGACCGTGTCTGAAAGAGCCGCTATCTCTCTGCTCAGAGCCTCCAGCTCCTCCTTCATCCTCTGACTCTTGTGCTCCTCTTCCTCCCTCAGTGCAGCCATCCTGGCCTCCTCTTCCTCCTCCAGAAACTGGTGGAGCTTCTTAAACTGCTCCTTAATCTGCGTCTCTGTGCGTCGGGCCTGGACCTTCATGTGAGCTGCTGTTGGATCAAACTCCTCTTTAACTCGTTCATAAAACTTTAACTTCTTTTTTAGGACCTCCAGAGTTTCCCGAAGTTTCTTCTTGTGTTGTCGTGCAGCTTCATCGACGGGTCTGAACGTGTGGTCGGCGTGTTTTTCTGAATCTCTGCAGACGACACACGTCGGCTGCTGATGGTCCAGACAGAAGAGTTTGAGTTTCTCCGAGTGCAGCCTGCAGAGAGACGTCTGATCTCTCTGCTGTAAGAAACTCTCACACAGGTTCTTTAAAGCCAAGTTAGTAGCTGGGAAGCCTCTTGAATGTCTCCCCTGACAGAGTGGACACTCTTGGATCGGTTTCTGTGTCCACCAGCTCTGAAGACAGTCTTTACAGAAGCTGTGGCTACAGGTCAGGATGACAGGATCTTTAAAGACGTCATGGCAGATGGGACAGCAGAGATTGTCCTCTAGTCTGGAGGCCATTTAGTGTCTCAGTGAAGGTGAGCTGACAGCAGTCAGTCGTCCTGTCGCTCCCGTCTTCTCTTCAAATGTCGCAATAAGTTAGTTTGGATTTTTCTTCTCGTAAACGTCAGTGAGTCATCAAAAGGTTGAAGAGCAGTGGTTCCAGTCGTCCCTCCTTTAAACGTCCCTTCTCAGTGGAAATTTGTTATCAAGGTGATTTTCTCATCTTGAGTGCGTCTCTTCTCAGAAAGGCACAAGATTAACATCAGTTTCCTGGTCGGTGTCAGGTGAGTTAGAGCTTTACCTGTCCAGAGGTCGCTTTTATTTTGTGCGATAAAGCCACGACACTTAAGGAGCACGAGTTTTTCCAAGTTTCCTTCTGTTAATGTTCACCAAAATTATGAACCCTTGTGACAGTAATTTAGATGTGTTGCTCTCTGATGTCACTTCCTCTGAGCTGTTTCAGTATTATTATATTTAAAAAGATAAAAACCTGCATCTGATCCAACTCTGCATTTGTTTTCATTTCTACATACTTGTGATTATTCTGTTAGTTATATTGTCTTATCTTCTAATTTAATATGTACATGTATTAATCTTATTATCATAAGCTTTTTATGGTCAGCGCATTTAGCTGCCTGAAGGAGATGGGTGATTCTTGTGTCTAATAATGTAATAAAAGTTTGATTTGCTTATCTTATGTCACATCTGATCTGTACGTACAGATGTATTAATCCTCTGGCAGTACAGACAGCCACAAAACTAAAATTAAACTTTTAACTTTTTGGGGGGATTCTCATTAGCAAAACATTTGATTTCTACATGACGTCACTCAGCTGTGCACATGAAGCTCAGTTTTTCTTTTCATTGCGAGTGAAAGCACACGCTGATTCAGATTTAAAGACGTGTGATGCTGAAACTCTTGTAATTAGTGTAAAATCTTGTGTGAGCTGTGACTTACCCGGGCTCCTCGATGGCCACAGATTTGACGTAGCTGTCATTGGAGTACAACACCACCGTGGAGACCTGATCCACTGAGGACAACACGAGAAGAAATTATAATTATTTTTAATTATTCACTCATATTGTTGTTTATTTATTCATCAGCAAGGGTTGTTTGCAGTTTAGTCATATGCTTGTTTATAAAATGAGAAATAAAGTTCTTCCTCTACCACGACAAAGAAACATGACTTAGAGGAAGGCCTCCAAAACAACACCCCCCGTTCACACTGGAGGCTCATTTCTCCGTTCAGCAAGTGAACAAACTAAAGAAGTGCGACCAAATCATACGCTGGTGTGACGAGCTGAGAAAGTTGGTAGCATTAGTGCTGCCCGTGGAAAAGCTGCTTTAAAGCTACATTTAAACTCATTCATGCAACAAAAATCAAACAGGTAGTCTACGGGCGTCGCGTAACTTTCTTCATATTACAGTGTGAGCGTAACTGAAGTGATGAACATCCCTCCTCTTGAGAAGAAAACACGAGCGGTCACGTTTACCAGACACGATGATGTTCTTGATGTTTTTGCTGGAGTTGTTCGTGACGCTGACGTGCACGTTGATGACTTCACCGTGGTAGTACACCTTAAAAACAAGAGGTAAGGTCAGAGAACGGGAACAAACGTCGACATGTTTTCATACAAACAATGACGGCACGTTACTGCACCTGTTTACATGATATACTCTGCTACGTGTAGCTACATCAGCCTGGTTAATGATGTTGTTGGTGTCTGTCTGAGTTTGGATCACATGGTTAGGGCTGAGCGATATGGCTTTAAAATATTATCGCAATATTTTAAAATGTCCTTTAAACTAGTGTTAACTACTAAAATAAAAAAGTACTGAATGAAGTGCAGTTACAATAAAGTTACAATAAAGTAGCTACACTACTGTTATAATAAGGTTATAAGGATGCTAAATAAAGTACTTTCATAATGAATTCATATTTAATTTTTCTTGTGGCTGATAAAAACCACATAACGATTTATACTCGATGGTCGCGATGTCATTTTATACACTGCACATGGAACAAGCCGCGATACATCAAGTATATCGGATATATCTCCCGACCCGACAGGTGACTTTTCATTGTAGAAAGTGCCGCAGAAATGACGAGTTCTGTTAGCATTATGTGAACCGGCCATAAAAAATCCCACCCACTGAGACTTAAGATGCTGCGGCTGGTTTTTGAAAAAGTAAAGAAAAACATTCAGAAATTGTCTTTTCAGCTACAGATAATTATGAAGCAACAGCACACCTCTTTGTCCAGACTGGCCTTGACATGAAGCGGTTTATCCGACATGACAAAGTCCCTGGTGGTTTCCACGGACGGCGCCTCGCCCTCGTTCTCCGGAGCGTACTGGACCTTCCTGATCATCAGCTTCACTGTGCTCCTGTTGGACAGAGAAATCATCAAAACGTCTGGGGAGGATTTCTTTTAGGTCTCACTTCCACTGCACAAAATAAAAACACTAACACCTGGCTTTTTAATGCAGTGAGAACGTGTTCAATCAGCATTCACAGCATTCACATACACTAACACGTCTGTCTCTGCCTCAGCAGCTAAAACACAGATCCGAATCAGTCTGCGTCAAGTCTGAAAGAGAGACTGAATAAGTCAAGTCAATTTTATTTATAAAACTCATTATCACAAATCACAATTTGCCTCAGAGGGCTTTACAGCATGTGACATCCCTCTGTCCTTAGACCCTCAAACTCCCCAAAAAACACTAATACATGAAAAAAAAGGTAACTAAGTGAGAGATATATACAGAGAAGAAACCACTGAAAAGTTTTCACAGACCTGTTTCTGCAGTCTACTGTTTACCCGTTCTCCGGCCCGTCCCTGACGTCACATGAACACACCAGAGCGTTTCGATCCTACTTGGATCTTCGTCACCTCAAAATAACCTTTTAACGTGGATCTTCGTCAGTACAAAACCAAGTAGGATTGAAACGTTTCTCAAACAAACTCGTGTGGCATTGAGTATGTGTGCAGTGTTTTATCCTCGTATACACTGTTTTTGAATAGCCCTGCACCTACGTGATGTGCATAAAAATACCCTCTTTTAAACTCACCAAAACAGCCCACAAGTACACACGCTCGTCTGCTGCAGAGCCGTGAACAAGCTCTGCTCTACCGGCAATGGGAGAGGAGTCAATGGCCTATTTTTGCGGGTTTGCTGGTGAAAGAAAAGCCTGCGTGCATGCACCAATTTTGGAGGGAAAGGGGGACTGTTGACTCAAAGCAGTTTCATTGTTGTGAAAAAATGGAGATAATCTCAAGTTGGACCAGCGGAGACTCACCGTTTGCGTATTTTAGCGTCCTGGCTCTCAGCGCTGAACACTTTGATCTCAAACTCCACAGCACATTGCTACAGAAGAAGAGAAGACGAGGCGTCACCATCCTGTGGCGTGAAGCGTTTCCCCATATAATAAGACACCGCCACCAGGCCAAAAAAATGTTATTATGCCAAAAATAACGCCAAATATCCATTCCAGTATTCCCCCTACGTTCATTCTGAAGGTATTTGCTGATGGTGTTCTTCACCAATGTTTTAGAGGGAGGAAATAACTGGAATGAACAGCCAATCATGGATCTAATTTTATATCGATGTGAAGAGTGGTTCAAACACAGTATCTGCAGAGTTCAGACACGTAATTTGATTTTTTAAAATGATTTTTAACCAAATTTAAGACAAATAATCTTTTTTTCTTAATCAAGCATTGCAAGAAAGCATTAAAGTATATATGTTTGGGTGCAGAGGTTGTTTTACTTACAGATATGTGCAAGTATAAAGCAAAACAACCAAAAAATAGTATTGGTTTCAGGGGGTAAAAGACATCAGAAATGTGAACTTTTATGCAGAAGAGCTTGATTCATTTTGAAAAAAAAAAAGAAATAAAAGATGAATATATGAAATTAGATCAAAAGTTTGTGTCAATTAAGAGCTCAAAAGTTTGAAGACTATTAAAAGACTTTTGAGACCAAATATTTAGAATACTTAATTTAAGACCTTTTAAGGCCCTGCAGACACCCTGGGTGTAAGTGTATCGGGGTCTTACCTTGCCGACATCATGGGGCGCTGGCTGGAGAGCCACTGAGCAAGGCAGGTTGTCAGGAAACTGAGAGGAAAAAAACACAGGGTCAGTTTATGAATCAGACTTTACTGAGATTTTATGCTCTTTCTGAAAACACACGCAATAAAATTCCTGTTGATCGAGTAAAATAAGGAGCTGAATATAAAAACAAGCAATACATTAAATAAGCCCCATTCAGACTGTATTAATGTCTCTATGGGAGGGTGGATGATTTTAATAATTTTGCCTGCACCGTTTTCCAACAGATCTGAACGCACCAAAATCCCAAAAAACTACAGATAAAATGACGGGACAGAGGAACTAAATTCTGCTTCTTTCACTGTTGACACTTGAGTTGGTCTCTCAGTTTGATTAAAGGGACATTTTAAATTCAGGACTGTAATTTGTGTCTGATTTACTTCACTGTGCGTTTCCTCTGCAGTGCAGCTCTTATAAAAGCGCCTCCTCGCAGCCTGAGGTGAGCCTCTCATCACCCCTCACCTCGAAGAAGAACGGGTAGGCGTTGTCTCCCAGCTTGCGCAGCAGCTTGGCCTGCGTCCTGGTGTGGATTCCCTTCTCGCGGTCCTGCAGCGGCGGGTACACCTGGCGGGTGGACAGGTACAGCTCCCTGCGGAAGGCGATTCCCATCACGTCCATGTCGTCTCTGCCATATCGGAAGGTGCAGGACAGGGTGACAAACACTGGAGGACAGAGGACAGACACTCTGATCATCAGCTGTTCAAAGTCTGTGTCAATAATAAAATCAATAATAAAAACACCCGTATCACTCTGCACAAAAAAATGATATGAATACAAATTCAGGCTTTTTAAAGTATTACACATTATGATTTTCTACTTTCACTGAGTTCTTTGTTTTTTATCAAACATCAGTCCTAATCATAAATATTAAACATTCATTAATTTTCAGAATTTTCTTCTGAATTTTACCCATTTAAATACCAGGTTTTTGTCATGACGCCACTACGTTTTTATAATGTTTTTAATATAATAATTTTTTAAACTTATTTTCAATATACTACATGCTAAGCAGATTTTTCTTTGCGTCTGGAATATGTCAATGCTTAGCAGCAACATTCATTTTCATGCATTATTATTTTTTGTGCAGTGTCAAATACACTCATAATGCACACAAAATGTGCTTTTCAAATTCAGTCTATATATATATATAAAAATACTATACATTAATGTGACTTTCTACTTTCACTGAGTCCTTTTTAACCAACCATGAATTGGTTTCAATAAACTACACACTGACGCAGGTGTGAGGATGGAAAAGACGTGCAGGTGACACCTGTTGAGGTTTGAGCGTCTTCAATTGATTGAATGAATGAAAGTGTGTTTGGGAACTGACCTTTCCTCCCCTGCAGAGCCTCAGGATCAATGATGATGACGCCATCTAGTGGAAAGAAAAGGTCAAAGGGAAAAATAATTATTTTTTAAATCATCAGGTGGAAAATAGTCAAAATGACAAATTCAGAGTCAAAAGCCCAGAATGACACCCAGAAATAATACAAGTCCTGTTTTTCTGCTCTGATGGCTGTGGGATCAAAAATGTCAGTTTGAATGGGTTTCAATGGAGCATTTTTGGACCTGAACAGTCTGAATGTAACTATTTAGTTTCCACAGTGTATTTTATCTTGCAAAACTTAATGTCAGAACACAGCGAAAATTATCATAAAATGAAGAACAACAAAAAAAAAGGAAAATGCACCAAACTGTTGCTAAGGGTTAATAAAAGTAAAGCAGAGCTGGTTTGATGCATCAGGAAGCAGAAAGACGCTGCTGTCTGCAGACACGACGTTCAGGGACGTCACATCCGACACGTGACCGTGAGTTTACCGGTGACGATGATTATTATTAGTGAGAAAAACTCACCCACTGGATCCACAGAGTCGCCACGGTCAACAAAGTCTCTCTTCCCCATGTACACTCCAACCTGAAGCAGAAGAAGAAATACTTTGAAAATACAGCATTAATACAGAATTTGTCACTTTTTTGGGACAACGATATTTAAATGGGATGAGTGCCTTTTGGTGGTTTAGCATCTACACATACTAAAACAAAATACTTATTTTGGAATACTGAGTTTAGCTGCTAGAAAAAATCAATTACAATGAAATGGCTTCAGCAAGATGCCTGTGAAAATGTATAATTCCCCGAAAGGCTGTTCCTTTGATTAACCCCTTAGAGACTGTTTGGCGCATTTTAGGCACTTTTCATTCTTCTTTTTTTTTTTTTATAATTTTGGCTGTGTTCATGCATATGGCATATATTTTGGCAAGACTGTGTATTTTTGTTCAATCTTAAAAATAAATTCATACAAGCTAAGAGCAAAGTGCAGCATGAGCACTTCCAACAACAGAAAAGCATCTTTCAAAGTCCAACCTTCAGACCGTCACTGAGCACAACATTCAACATGTTTTATTGCAGAATTACTAAATACGGACAGAACTATTTTTTTCAGCCTTTGGGACAAACTTCAAAGACAACTAAAGACTGTGGTGCATCAAACGTGTCGGGTCAGACATTTGGTTATTAAACACAAACGGCGGTGTGAGCCGCCGTCTCCTGTAATCCCACATAAAACCGTCGATCACACGCAGCTCAGCTCACGTTGGCGTGACTTTGCGTCGACCTCCTGAGGATCAACTGAGCTGCTTTACAGAATTAAATTCAGCGAGATGGAAAATTTCACGAAAAGACAAACATAATAAATCCACTGTATCTGATGCCAAAATCCTCTTTACTGTCAAACAAGCATGAGCACCAACCTTTAAAAACACTGAGGAGAGAGCAGGCAGGTCATCAGGGGTTATGGTTCATTAAAAAAATAATGCAAATTAATGCATTTGTAAATAAATCTGGTGTCATCATGACATGTATTTTAAAACTCCAGCGTGCAGGATTTAGGGGACAGAAACTATCAGTGTGTTTTTTAGTGTTTAATCAGCTGAAAATATGAAAGGTCGTGTTTTCGTTACCTTAGAATGAGCCGTTTATATCTACACAGGTAGCAGGTCCTCGTTGACTGACATCGCCGTGTTGCACCGCCGTGTTTCTACAGTAGCCCAGAGCGGACAAACCAAACACTGCTGACAGATCGGGGCATTCACGGTTTTGGTTTGGTCATTGTCGTTAGAAGTGCCTTCAGGGACCGAAACCCCGTGTTAGACGGGCCACAAATTATTAAAGACCAGATGATCAATAAGCTCCGACGTTAACGGTCCTGTTACTGGTATTAAAGCTCTAAGAAAATATTTCTTGTTTATTTAGGTTACAATACGTTGTCTTTTTCAGTTTTAATTTCACTAACTCCGTTTCTAATCTGCAACAGGATCAACACATTTATTAATCGAAACTGACATTCAGAACCTCTAACAGACGTGATTACGTCGATTACGCTCCAAAGTCTGGTTAAACGTCTCACGAATTGATGCCGATGCTGCTCGTTCAAGTGCAACAACTCTTTTGCATGTAGGACCGATTTCCCAGAACACCACTCAGCAGAAACTTATGAAGATTGCAATTGTCTTTTGTCCATATTTCGAAAATATTGCTTGATTTCTGCACAAATCCGTGCTGGAAACCCGCCTCTTGTTCGACTGTGGACACCTGCAGTGCCTCATGTTTTAACCGAAGGTGCAGTCAGCGGTTTCACTCACCGACTTGTCCTTGCAAATCTTCTTGAAAACAACATTTTTTGGACTCATGTTGGTGCAGATCGAGGGCAGCGAGTCAGCGGTGCCTGAAAGACAGAGAGAGACACACGGGCATCGTATGAGTGATCTCTTACTTTGGTGTGTGGAATAAAAAAAATAAATACATAAAATAAAATCAAAATATTAAATCATGATCAGAATGTGTATTAACCCTTTGAAACCTGGATCCACATCAGCACTTAAACCTCTGAAACTGCAGCACTTTGATTTGATTTTGATCAAATACTTGGTAAACAGAGAATAAGCAACTCTGGCAAAAATATCCTGATAACTGCAAGAAATTAGGGAAAAAGGTGACAAGGAAATTACCTGAAAATTACAATTTTTAAAAAAATAAAAAGTAAAAAAAAAAAAAAAAGAAAGATTTTTTTTTAAATTAAGTTGACTACTATTACCAATTTCTGTGTTTACTGCTAATATTCTTTAGTTGTATTTACTCTTATTGGTTTGGGTTGTTGTTGAGATTTTTATTTTGTAATTGTTTCTCTCTTGTTTAATTCTAATTTAAATTTTGTCTGGCCTCAGTTTGGTATAACTGTTTGGTTTTTATAGATATGCTGCCTCTGCAAGAAGCCATTGTTGCTTCTGGTTTTCCATTTTTTGTCAAAGCACTTTGTGAAATATATGCAGTTTTTATTAATATTATTATTATTATTTATTCTCTGCTATATGATCTTTTAAAAATCGGACTCTTTTTTGTTTTTGTTTTTATTTGCTTGTTTTTGGAGAAGGAGATGTTTTGGTTTGTTTTTTTCTGTTAAATTTCAGTTTATCACTTTTTTTATTGCAATTTCTGACTTTGTATTATTCGCATTTTTTCAATTCTATTTAATTAAAAGCAACAACAACAAAACAAAAAAATTACGTTAACGGTTTCGTGAATAAGCACTCCGTACGTTGCGTGACTTTGTCGCGTAAAGGTAAACTGACCAAATAAAAACGTTATTTGATTGAGGTTTTTTTCACCGAGAGTTTTTTTGTTTGCAGTTTGGCCCAAAATGACAAAACAAGTATGTAGTTATTATATTTCCACCCTCTTTATCGCTACACTTTTAACGTTGTATTACGTAAATTAGCTTAAATCTGAGTCTGCCTAATGTTCGTATTTAAACGTTGGTTTCGGATCTGATTAAAATGTATCATCCCTGGCGAAAAAGAAACACCCGAAAGATCATTCAAACACAGTTTAAAGTCTAACCCACGGTCGGATAGCTGCGTATTAAAAAATATATATGATTTTGTTGTGTTTTCGTTGCTTAATTGACGCTGACTTTGTAACACGTTAGCTAACGTGGAGGGACGTTAGCTAGTTTAACGTACGTGCCGAATCACAGACGGCGAGCTAACAAACACTCGACACTAGTCTGATTTTAACGTCGCGCCTAATAATATTTTTATTTTTCCAGCCACATACCTGTGAACCAGGACCTCCGACACAGTCATCACCGAGCACCAACGCCGACATCTTTACCCAGAAACAGCGTCCCGGAACACCGCCTGACAGAGACGGAGTTGGTCGCTGGAACTACCTTTTTTTTTTTTTTTTTTTTTAACCAAAGAAAATAGTCCCGTGAAAACGACTAGAGGCGTGTTTAATGGATTATGTAAACTGATTCTGGAAATTAGTTGCTGCCATTTAATTTTTGTGTAATATTTCATTTCTGTGAGCGCCGTTAACCGCTCTCCAGTCTGACGTTAACGGAGGCGGAGGCAGAAATCTCATTAGAGATACGGTTTCACCTGCGTATCAGTGGGCACGGTCAGCGGCGGAAACACAAACTGCACCTTTTAAAGGAGCAGCGTGTTTATTTATTTATTTATTTGTTTATTTATTTGTTTATTTATTTATTCGTTATTTGTCAATTCACACAGGCAATTAGAAGGACCAGTGGGCCATAGGATTGAATATTTGTTTTGTTTAGTTAGTTAGTTAGTTAGTTAGGACTTTTATTTATTTATTTATTTATTTGGTTAGCGAGTTAGGACTTTTATTTATTTATTTATTTATTTGGTTAGCGAGTTAGGACTTTTATTTATTTATTTATTTATTTGGTTAGTGAGTTAGTTAGTTAGATTCTTTGTTTGTTGTTAGGTCTTTTATAAATTGATTGATTGATTTAGTTAGTTATTTAGAATATAATTTATTTAGTTAGTTAGTTAGGACTTTTATTTATTTTTATTTCTTTGGTTAGTTAGTTAGTTAGTTAGTTAGTTAGGAGAACTTTAGTTGAGACTGAATCTCACTTTCTAATAATTCCTGGGTTTATCCATTTTCCAAATATTTAGAAACAGCCTTATATACGTTGGGAGAAAAGTCAGTGTGCAGTTTTAGCTGTAAATATGCAGAATATTATTATAAACGAGGAGAAACAAGCTCTGCACTAAATGTTTCTATGTAACTTAAACAGTATAATATGTGTCTAACATATTTCTGCAATGTATTTATTTATTTAATAATCAGTTATTTTGATTTGGCAAAAATGTGACAAACATTCATGACAATAAAGCTGATTTGATTTTGAATTTAGTTAGTTAGTTAGGCCTATTTATTTATCTTTTTATCCACTTATTTATTTATTTCATTTTTTGAAATGTGCGATTTGCAGTTGGCACACATGCCATTAAGGGGTATCAAGCAAGGAAGTTTGAAACAGAGTCAAAAAGTAAAAAAAAAATGGCTTTTGTTGCATGCAACTGTAAACTATAAATATTATTTGGCAGCACTGTATGTTTATCTTTTTGTTTTTCTGTACTTATAGTAAAAGAAATCATGCATGTCATGCATTTTCTAATCAAGTAAGTTTGATTTTATTTATATCAGAGCCACAGATTTACCTCAAAGGGCTTCACAATATGAATAACAAACAGCATCACCTGCCCCGGGACACTCCATTCAGACAAAAACAATTATTTCTTAAACCATTAACGCTTGTTTTTTAGTCCTAGAGATTATATTTTCTTTAAACAAAGATGAAATCAAATCCAAACACAAACTGAGCTTTTCCACAGATATTTACAGGATATTTAAGATGTTAGTGCTTCTGTTAGATTTTTAAGACTAAAAAAAAAGCAAAGAATATTAGATTTTTAAAATTCAGAGAGACTCACCTGTGTTGCAGCAGTGCAGGTGTGTTGTGGGATCAGAGGGGAGACCGGGGTCCGTCTGAGCAGCTCTATAAGTAAACACCTGCTGTCCGTCACAGACTCCTTCAGCCAATCAGGTGAACCGGCTGTGAACTTTGACCAACCCTCAGCGCCCTCCTCCTCCACGAACCACAACATCCAGACAGACAGACATCCAGACAGACAGACAGACAGACAGACAGACAGACAGACAGACAGACAGACAGACTTCCTGTGAATGAGCCTCCTGAGAGGATTGCTGCTGGTTCCCCCTCCGTCAGCACAACAGGGTCAGATTAAAGCCTGAGAGAGAGCGACATGGAGCTCACCACTAAAACAATATATAAAAACTATACACACGCATGAAATATTCTGCATAAAAAGAAAACCCTTTAATGTCCACACTAAGAAAACAAGTCATGGTATTTTGTTGTATTTTATTTTATTTCATGTATATTTTATTTTTATTTGTACAACACCTGTCATACATATGGGAATAACATTTTTTTTAAAGAAAAAAAATGTTATTCCCATTATTTCTATCGCAATGAAATGAAAAAAATATAGAAATAATAATAATAATAACAATAATAATAATAATAATTATTATTATTATTATTATTATTATTATTATTATTATTATTATTACTGTTATTGTTCAACAGGTTGAATGTGTTTTATTTTTATTTCTATTATTTCAATCATCACAAAAAAAATATTTACTTATTTTCCGAAATGAACATAATAAAGTAAAATACACTTTAAGTAGGAGGACCTGGAGAACTTGTTCTTAGTTTCTTTTTTTGTCTGGTTTCATTTAAAATCTTTACTTGACTTTTTTATGTATGTTGTTTTTTTTTGTTTTTTTTTTAGATATGGCAGAAAAACAACATTTTTTTCAGACCTCTGATATCGTCAGACCATGAGTTGGCGACCTGCGGGTCGAGCGGCAGGTTTGATCTGGTCTACAGTTTTATGTGTGAGGAGGTCTATAGATAGACTGAAGCTGTGGAGCTTTAATCCACAGTTCTGCCTGTCAGCAGCTGAACAGACAGGTGGATTACTGCACTGCAGTGCATTAATCATCGTTATTACACAGGAGATTACACACACACACACACACACACACACACGACATAACATACAAACACGTGTGCACTCCTAACCTGGTGATGCACTTCACTTTGAGCCCCTTTTATTCAACATTCATTCCAAATATGGAAAAAATATTGCTAACACACCAATTTTAAAATGTTAAATACTGTTCAAAATGACCACAATCACATCAAGTATATCACAAAATCTGTATTTGCAGCAGCGGGGGATAACTAAGTAAATTTACATAAGCACTATATTTAAATACAAATTAGAGGTATGTGTGCATTACATGAGTAATGCCTTTTCCTGCCACTTGATACTTTTACATCAAACCATTTAAGAGGGAAACATTGAACTTTTACTTTATATATTTATCTGATTAATTAATATTTTTGCATAAAACACATAAGAGGAGTTTTTAAAATGTGATGTTTTGCTATTAAATTACACAGTTGTTTTAATGTGTAGCAGAAATGATCAGTTGAATAATAAACTATTGGCAGAAAATTAATATGATTTTTTTCAAACTATTAGAATACATTTTTAAAGATTATTTAGATTATTAGGTATTAAATTAATAATTTATGTATAGTTTTTTCCATTGGGTTATTTTATTTTTAATACTTTGAGTACACGTTTCTGGTTGTACTCTCTTTTACTTAATTATCATTTTCAATGTAAGATTTTTTACCTGTAACACAGTATTTTAATTTTACTTAAGTACCTTTAAAAAAAAAAACCCAGGACCTCACTGATATGTAAAACAAACTTTTATTCCGATAAAACAATTTCCAGACAGAATTACACAATCAACAACAATCATCTATTAATCTTTACGTATTCTCTAGATTTAGATTTTAAAAATCACGTCAGAAACTCTTAAAAAAATAAGCAAATATCTCACAGAGGACAGAAAAAGAAAACACAAGTCCATATTTTGTTAGACATTGCTCAGTAAATACGGTGTGTTTGGAGTGCATGTGACAGTGTGTGTAAATTCCTGTCATCACTGCATTGTGGGGACTGTCGTCCCATCTGGGGACAAACAGGACGCCTACAAAAACCAATTTTTTAGGGTTAAAAAGGTATATTATTTAACATAAGGTTAAAGTTAGAGTCATCACTAAATGAACAATGTCCTTAAATGTGTTCAGATGTGTGTGTGTGTGTGTGTGTGTGTGTGTGTGTGTGTGTGTGTGTGTGTGTGTGTTTAGACGTAGGCTCTGGCTGAGTCTGGATCGGACTTGGCTGTAGCTGTGTAGACTTTAGGCTTGTTTCCATAGTAACCGCTGTAAAACAAGAGAGACAAAGTCAGACTCAAACTGTGCGAGTCCTTTTTTCAAAGCAGACATTTGGACGTGTCACAAACTCTTTGGAAAAAAAATTAATTTACAAAAAAACAACAAAATAAAAACAAAACTAGTGTAGATCATCCAGAAAACCATACCTAAAATGATCTATTTTAATATACCAGGAGTTCATTTTTTAAAATTTGTCACATAATTGTAGTTATTGTTAAGCATTTTTCAGGTTTTGTTTTTAGTTTTTTATTTTCCTTTTTACATTTCTTTTGATTTTTATTCATTTATTTATTTATTCTTGCAAATTTTGTTCTTTAAAAGGTTGCTCAGGTTTCAAAGGATTTATGATTTCTTCATTAGAGTCAAATAAAAAAGTATGCATATTGCTCATATAAAATCTCCTCTTCGATTAAGAATCAATCAAAACTGATAGTGTCTGCTAAAAAAAGTAATTTAGCCAACTTCACCATAATATATATATATATATTTCAATTTAATAGCCTCTGAAAACATTTGAGCTGCACTTTTTCTGCACTTTCAATCTTGTTGCTGATAAAAGAAGACGATGAAACGCGGTGAGGTTTGAAGCACATACCCCTGCTTGCGTTCAGGTGACGCTCTCTTGCAGGCAGAGCAGAGAAAACCTCCACCCAACATGGACAGACTGGATGCACCCCATCCCAAATAAAGACCGGCACCGAGCTCAAACCTGCAAACACAAAGGACAGAATAAAAACACCTGCAAACACACAACACATTGTCATCCTATCTCGTCACATGTTGCCGAGGACTTCTACATGTTTAGCTCTTGGTATCCTTCTGTTGTTGACGTGCATGATGCCGCTACCATGATGTCAACACAAGCACATGGTAAGGTGAAGAAAAAGGGTATAAAACATTTTTTAAAATAACATTTCACTTTACTTTACAGCACTTAAAATCTGGCTGAGACTCGTTATGTTTGTGGAATTTTTTTTTTTTTAGAGGATTGAGAATGAGAATTGGTTTAATATCGTTCAAAAACGTGCACAAAAAAATGCTAGAGAATGCAAAAAAAGTAGAAGATAATAATTATTATAATTTCAGATTTAACTTAGTAACTGAACTTTTAAAGAGTGTGTGTTTGGATCAGCTCACCTCACGCCACCGAATAAAGGGTTGTGAAACTCCTGCACGACTTGGAAGGCGTACCAGGAAACTGCTATCATGCAGCACAGACCTGCAACACACAAACCACACAAACATTCATAAAAAATTTAAAAAGCCTGTCGGTTTTGGACAACAAAGGGGCTGCTATCTGTACACATACAGCACTGTAAATTCACCTTGTGGCTAAAATAAGAATTGTATATATGACAATATGTTATATTTTATTGTCACTTCATAGTTTTGAGTTTTACTGTATCACATGTACCCAGTGAAGGTAAACCTCAGTCTGGGCGACTCACCAGCGAGGATACTCAGGATCCCCCCGGTAATGGCCACCTTGGCCTTGGATTGGTCGGTGGCCGAGCCGATCTTGATGCACTTCAGTCCGAGCAGAGACACGATCATGGAGCCGAGGCCAAGCAGCAGAGAGATGATCATGAGAGCGCGACACGCCTGGATGTGAGCTGCAGAGAGGGAACGACAAAGTTTGGACAATTTCACCAAAACATCAGTGAGTCATCAACATAGACGAGCATCTGCACTGAATCGGTCAGAACTAGCAGGAACCACAAAGGTGGTTATCAGCTTTCTTTGTTAACTCTTTCTGCTTCATACTCTGAGTGCGTTCACAGACAAAGTCAAATGACGAGTTCAGCGCCTCATTTGCCTGCCACCTACTTCAACCTTTGAAGAACACTAAAATGTATTTCAGCACAAACTGACGCCGTTGCTACAATTAAGGCAACAGCTTACAGAAGATTATGTTTAGTGAATGCACAAGTTAATATGGACGATCTCTTTAGGCTGTTATATCACTGCATTATTTCCGACTAACAGCTGCTCATTCTGCAGCTCCGAAACTTTGTAGTGGATTTAAACATTATTGTCAAGAACTATGTTTAAGTTTGACACGGTCTTGTAATGAAGATACATAAATCACTTTAATTTTTGTCAAAAAATACAAAATAAAATGAATTTTACAAAATTTTATCTGTGATAAAAACCGACCATTAGCCAAATCATAACAACAGTGTAAAAACAGACAAATTAGAACTAAGCATATACACATGTGGTAACAGTACAGTTTGATCTGACAAAATTATTTTGCAAACATATGAATAAGGTAAATAATATTCTTGCTCAGATTTAATTTTTTGCATCACTGATTAATTGTAGGCTCCTGTGAAAAAAAACAACTATGCATATAGCAATACTTTAAATGCATGGCACTGTTAGGTGGCATTTATGTCACATTATGGCTCAACATGTTGTATTAAGTGTATTTATATCATTTCAGCTGATATGCTGACACTGATTATCGAGTGACGCTCCTCAGAGAAGATGTGAAAGACGCTTTTCAGTTCTAAGTTGCTCCCGACCAGGTTAAGTCTGCAGTGAAAGTTGCCATGGCGATCCAAAATAAAAAGAGAACCAGCTATGTAGTACAGAAAATCGCTTTAGACTCCACAGACTAAGGCACTTATTTAACTTCATAGTCCGCCCTCCAGTTTACCAAATTCAGTGACTGAGGTCACCTCTTTAAACTGTGATCTTGTTTCATCTCATCCGTCTCATTGCTCATATTTATGCCCTATAAAGCAGCATGGGTGATTTGTATCTCTAAAGTCGCCTTGTAAGAACATATCAGCACCACAACAATACAGATTTAAGGAGAAATTGATTCAAAATACTTATATGGAAGAAAGGAAAACAAGGAACTGGAAGTAATATTTTGTGTGTGTGTGTGTGTGTGTGTGTGTGTGTGTGTGTGTGTGTGTGTGTGTGTGTTTACAGTCCCCAGCTGCACTGCTGTGGTAATTTATGGACCAGATGACCTCTAATGATCATAAAAACCTGCCGCTCCTCTTTATGAGCCTCACACAGTTTCAGGACAGAAAGCTGGTGACAAAATCAATCATTTGGTAACATGATCTCAATCACAGGTTATATTTGTTATGTCTGTCTTTGTTGTGCACCAAATCAAACGTTTTTATTTCTGAGCCCTCTTGACCTATCTTGACACATTTCTAATTTTTCATTAACCCCTTAAAACGTGGATTGAAATTATTTTTTAAGTACAAATTGGAGGCACTTGTACTTCACTTGAGTATATTTTTCTCTTGATACTTTTTACTTCTTATTAAGGACATTTCGGAGGGAAAAATTTTTACTTCAGTCAATCTGCCATTTTTCTGACTGAGCAAATCTTTAAAATGAAATCCTAAAGTCAAACGAATGAGCAAATATTCAACAGAATAAAGCCAAAGTAAAGTGAGAATAAAGCCGCGCTGTCGGCCTCTCTCTGCTGGACGGCGGCAGGTGATTCCCTCCATTTTATTGTCGGTGGCGTAGGCTCAAAATGGCGCCCAAAAGATGATTTTATATGACAAGTCATGAGAGGAAAAATGTTTTTTTCAGTGCACTTATTGCACATTTTTTACTGTAAAAAATCAATTTGAGAAAAAAAAAGTTGTGTTTTCTGTGCCACAGTCTAACCAGTAACTGTGATTTAATTTTATTATTATTATTATAATTTCATTTCATTTTATTTAATTTAATTTATTTAATTATTTAATTTTATTTTTTTTAACAATGTTTAAAAATAATGACAACAAATCTACCTTGTACCTTGTACCTAGAAAAAAAACGTAATCCTAAAGATCTTAATGTGTTTAAGGCGGGAAACTTCTGGCTGTAAATCTGCCAACCTTTGGACGAGTATTTCTGAAATGGTGCCACATGGAGTGCTGTCCTACTTACAACAAAACACAAGAATCAATCAAAAATACAAAAATCTATGACAGGTAGAGCCTGATCGAACCAGCGAGCTTCTTAAGTTTAGAGTTGATAACTTTATAAAACTTTTTCCGCTCTAAGAACCTGAACTATAGATAAGGGGTTTCCTTTAGCAGCTTCATGGCCTCATTACGAGGAAGTTGACCTCAATGACTGTTTTTAGAGAATTTTTAGAGAACTAAATTTTAGCAAAGTATTTTTTCTAGATCTACAGTTCGAAGAGTAGTTTTTTAACAAGTGATAGACGTTTCAAACTTCAGCAAGAAGTCATGCCCCAATGGTCAATTATCCCTTTTTTCACACTTCTCAGAGGTCCTCACAAAGTCAGAAAATGTCTGTTAGAGTTTCATAAAAAGCCTTAAGTATCTTTGCTAGTTGGAAATTGGAAGAAAAAGACAAGAGCTCTTTGACGTCTACAGGGCACCTCTTACCAGGGAGGGCGAGCAGCGATTCAAAGTCTCGGCACTCGGCGATGCCGGCGCTGTTCTCGGCGCAGGAGTGCCACAAGTTCTCAAACTGCCTCTGGGAGATGATGACGCTGCCGGACACGGACGAAATCTTCCAGTAGTCGTTTGCCAGCGACGCGCCGGTCATCAGCCAGCTGATGATGCACATGATGAACCCGGTCGCTTCCACAGCCGTCGACATGGTGGCAACGTTTCAGAAGAAGAAGAATCCAACGAGTCCTTTAAAATGGCAGCTGCACAAGGCCTGGTGTTCCTCGGTAAAGCCTCAGTGGGTGAAGTCAGGTTGTTGGCGGATGTGGTCTCTGTCCTGCAGGTGTTAATCTGACGTCTGTGGCTCTAACAGCAGCACTTTACCCTCTGCCAGGGGCCATAAAGTGCTGGGAGCCGCTCCCTGTAGTTCCCCCACCGCCTCCCACTCAGTATTGATCATGACGTTGACAGTAACTCTTCAGCCACACCTCGTATCACCTAGAAAACTATCTACAGGGGTTTGTGTTACAGTGGGCGGGTTTCCATTACAGATTTGCACAAAATTTAGGCAATATTTTCGAAATGTCAATAAAACACAATGTGGAGATGACTGCATTTCCACTGAGTGATGTTCTGCGACTACGATTTTCTCATGATAACATTCAAAGAAGCATGGCGATGGATGTTCAAAACATTAGCAGCTTTATTGCTATTGCAGGCACCTCACTGGCTGTCATTATTTCCAATTATACAACAGTTAGTTCCAACCAAGCAATTTGATTGGTCCAGAGGCAGTCCGTGGTGACTGGATGACATACTTTTGTTGTCAGCATCACACTGGTTCCCTTATAGGATTTTTGAATGGGATTTCGTTAAAAATAAGCTCTGTGACGAACAATTTATGACACTTACACGTTTTGTTCAGCATGATAATCTTCACAGATGAACACCACTTTTGTGTGTTTTGAAGCGTAAATGAAATCACCGCCACCATTGTTAGGCTATAAACCAACTACATCATGGTTGCATAACTTGAACGTCATCACCCCCGCATCGTTCAACTTCTGATTTGATTTCGCGCACATGATCGAAATATATTATTAACAGATAAATTTACAAGTTCGGGCGCAACTCTGTAAAACTGTAAAGGGGGACAAGTGGGGTGAATGAGTGTCTGTGTCTGGTGCGATGACCTCTAACATCCCCGACAAAGATTGTAGTCCGATTTAACCACTAGTTAGCAACCGCCTTTTTTAAGACAAGTAAAACCTTAAAAGTTAAAAAAAAAATTGGGTTTATACGGACGTATTTTATGTTGCAGACCAAAACATCTACATATCTTTATCCTGTATTAACTATAGACCTTATTTAAGGAATTTAACGAAAAACCTAAAACCCAGAGACTTTTAATGGGAAAATGCTAACGGACTTATGCGCTTTAGGACTCAGTACTTCACCACTCTATACAGTACAATAGCACTAATGCCATGTTCAAACTGGACGAGTATTTACACACAAAGTCAATACAAAGACATGAATAGACGTGAATTCACTCTGTGCAGCATGATGGACCTGTTAGACACGAAGCTATCAATGTTGGAAAATCTTAGATTTGCTTCACTCATCAGCCAATAAAACAATGGTTATCTGTTGGCTGGCTGGTAGATTTTGGACTCTACCAGCCAAAGTGGCAGGTGGAAAAAAACGTTAATTTCCAACCCTCGAGGCGATGAACGCCTGTTTTGCATCTTTGCGTCTTTTGCGTATTTTTTCACCTTGAGCAAGAATTTTGCGACGCTGTTTTGGGATAGAGATTCTCCTGATGTTAATGACGTCCACAGATGAAGGACAAACTATGTCTCTGTCTGTGGCAGAGACAGAGCAGATAAGGACCTGAGGGCTCACAGATCTGCGAGCAAAGCTGCACAGTAACGAGGTAAGCTCTGAAAATACACCTGTGTCTGTGTAAACTAGTTTTTGTTGAGTTGCTTCTTAGCAAAACTCTGAGTAATTTAAATTGGTCTTTTATTGTGGAAAATAAAAAAGGAGGGCGTGTAATGTGCTGTGAAGAGTGTGTCTTGGTTCACTCTGCTTCAGAGCAGGCAGCCTGCGTGTTTACATGCAGCTTTCTGTTGTGTTTCACGGCAAACCACGTTAGCCGTTAGCTGCTTCTCCTAGCTAGTGCAAGTACAACCACAGCTGGTGAGGGTGAGTTGGTCCTTCACTGAGCCCCCCACCTCCTTTGTTACTGTTGCTGCGCCTGTCGAGCTTTCACTCCTACCATGAGAGATATTTCACAGGAAATAATATCAAATTTCTGGAAAAAACTGCTCAGAAATATCAGAGAGAAGTCGACAGAAAGGTCTACAATACGCATGTGGGATGTTGGCGGAGTACTGACCCTTCACGAAGTCCCTCCAATTTTCCGTTAGCAACCGTTACTATGCGCGGGAGGCCTGTCAAGCTTTCTGCAGACGGCAATATGCCGAAGCGCTGTGCTAACGGGACCTGCTAGTCTGACCGCTGATACACAAAAAGTTTAGGGGGGGTGTTGAATTTTTCGCCTTCCCAAAGCCGAAGACCCAAGAGGAAAAATGTCAGGTATGGATAACTCAGTGTGGAAGACCGCATGAGAAGCTGAATCCATCAAATAAAAACTGAATTTTCAGATGTTTGTTTGCTAACGTTATCTAGCTTAGCATTCAAAGCTAGCATTAGCTAAGCACACAAAGGTAGCGCCAGCTAGCTTTAGTTATCATCTTACCTTGGAATAAACAAAAGTGTTTTTATTTTCCTTTGATGGATTCAGCTGCTCGTGTGGTCGTCCACACTGAGTTATCCATACCTGACATCTTTCCTCTTCTTCCCCTTCTTTTGTGTGCGTGTTTTTTCTGTTTTTTTGCTTTTGCGATTTGTTGCGCCTACTTTCCTTTGATTTTTAAAGGCTGTTTTTTTTACTTTTACTTTCCCTTCTTCAAATAATTATTTTCAAATGAAAAAAATGACAAATGACAACAGAAATATTCTCTTCTTTTGAAACTAAAATAACCAGCAGCAGTTATTGCCATGAAACTGATATAATATTTATTGTAAAGCAGTTTCACACTCAGCAGCTCAAACATCAGTTTTAGCAGGTTTTGTTGTTTTGTTCGTTCTGTTTGTAATCTGTCAACGGGAACTAAAAGCACAGCAGAGGCTTTCCTCTGTTCGCACGCTGACGTTCACCTTTAACACGTTTCCTCCAGTGAAGCAGCGAAATGTTTATGATCACTGAGGAAAGGAGAAGTCGCTTTCTGCAGCAGGAAGTAAAGAGACGATAAACATTTTCATGTCCAAATAAGGAATCTGGGTCCCGTCCTACTGAGTCAAATGAATGAGGTGTGAACTGATGCAGTGACATAACTTCTTCATTAGTGTAACCTTTAAAAACCCGGAGCAACATCACTTTTCTTGTGCTTTTACAAGTTTTTAAGCCTTTGAAAATGAAGCACATCTGTGTGATTTGTTTCAAAAACAGGGGAAAAAAGTCTAAAAGCAAGTTGGTGAGAAATGTTTGACGCTTTGTTAAAAAAAAAAAAAAAAGTGAAGTGAGGGGAAAATGATATTTACATATTTAAAAGTATGTTACAAAAGTATAATTTCTGAGCACTTTTTTAAATTTTTTTTTGTTTTGTTTTTGTTTTTTATTTTTTGTTTTTCTGTATTTGTTTGTTTGTTTGTTTTTTTAAACTGATTTTAATGTTTTGTTGTTTGTTTGTTTTTGTTTTTTACCTTTTCATATCTTTGGGGGTAATTTCTTCTCATTGCCATCTTACCATGTTTTTGAAAGACACATGGTAAGATGAAACTAAATGTCTTGATATGTTGAGTTTCAGTAAATAACTGAAAAAAGGGACGAACACACTGATGATGTTTGTGGGTCGGCGTTAGGACTGATGGTTTCAGGCTAAAACAAATGTAAAATAAAAAGACGGTTCGCAGGCTGTGTGAGCTGCTCTCTGTTTTATTGCTTTATGGACGAGGACAGTTAATGTTTGACCATCATGAGAGTCCAAAGTCTTCACTCTCTGTCTGTCCTCTCTCGGCTGAAGGAGTCCAACAGAGACACAGAAACATTTTTGTTTTCAGACTGGACACTATATTCTGCTTCTGAAGGGAAAAAGGACGTCTCCACAAAACCAAATCCAATTTCATTAACAATTTACATATCAAATTTATCTAACACATGTTGAGGAAAATCATTTGCATTTGAAGGAAAAATCATATATTTGTTTAGTATTTGTTGCCAGATTGTAAGCAGCTAACTAACAATAACTCCAGCAGGTAGCCAACAACCTGGTGTTATAGGCTACATCCAAATAACTTCCATAAAAATGAGCTGCTTGTCTATGCCTGCATGACTGAGCCAAACTGGGCTAGTAAAAGGTACTTTTTGAAAATGACCTAAAATAATTAAAAAGAATAATAATTTTAAAAAGAATAAATAAATTAATTAATAATAATAAAGTAAGAAAAACAAAAATTAAAAATTGCTAAAAGTGCTAAAACTTAATTTATAATAATAATAATATTTTTTTTTACTTTTACTAATTTTAGGTAATTCTCCTGTTCCTTTTTACCAGTTTCTGGTCATTTTCGGGTCAGTTCTTGTTGATGGTTTTAACCAGAACAGTTTCCATTGTGCATTGCACTTGTGTGACTGTCTATGTGACTAATGAACTCGAAACTTCATTTTCTGTGTTGTCCTCTTGTTCCCATGGGGACAAGCGTCCTCATTGTCTGCATTAATTAATCCGATCAATCCAGTCTGCGACTTTCGCAATGCTGTCACTGTGATATCTGGCAGCAGTTTAGCACCATGCATGTCACTTTGTGGTGTTACCGCCACTAAATTCTGACTTTACCCTGGAAAGAGGTGCCGTCCGAGGAGACCAGGATCAGGACTGAAATCAAAAGGAGGAAAGAATTTGCCATTTTCTGGCTTGTGCACAACAAAAACATGTTTCTGTGTCAATGAATCAAAGAGAAACACCCGCAGAGCTGTGGTGGAGAACGAGCCGCTCATGGCAGCAGCTGTGCTCCACAGAGCTCATCAGGTGCTCTGAGTTTAACCTGTAAATTAGAGCTGACAGCCGATGGCCCGAGGCAGCCCACAACGAGTCAGACCGGCTCTGCAGCCCTGAATCCAGCCTCAGCATCCAGACACACCAGTTTTTTCTCTGCAGATCTTCAGCAGTTCACATGGCTTCTGCTTCTTAAACGTTAAACTGCTTTTTGTTGAGTTGAGACGAATCTGAAAGCTCAGATTCTGCATCATGTGGATCTTAAACTGAGAGATAACCTGGGATCTTATTGTCCTCCTCACAGTGGATTTAAGGATTTATTCACCTCTGGGATGAGCTGGATCTTGGAGTATCCTGGTTTTCTTTTTCTGGACAGGGATCTGGATTACATGTTGTATTCTGCAGCAGTTCACATGCAGGCCGCTGGCTGGATTTGGGCGTGATGGACCTGACGTGACCAGATTCTTTCCCTCCTTTTGGTCGTGGAGACGAACTGTCCGGTCATGAGACGAGCTGTGAGGCTGCTGGTGATGATGATGATGATGATGATGATGGTCCTGCTGGACTTCACAGGCTGTGAGTTCATTTCCACACAGATTTAACACTTTCAGAAACGACTCAGATCAGGTTCAGAGGTCAGTTTACTGTCAAATAACCAAAAAGTAAAAAACAGCAAAATCAATGAGCGAACACATTGACCTGCATACACCTGCAGAAACATTAACCATTTAAAGCCTAAGGACAATGCTTTAATTTCTTCAGAAAATACAATGGGAAGGCAACAAGCTACTTAACAAGATGTTACCCAAAAAAAAAGCAAAAAAAAAAAAGGAAAAATTGTTTAAAATTAGCCAAAAAACAATAACAAGAAAACAAGACAGTTACCAAGTAACAAGTTTTTTTTAAAGGGGTGCTCAAAGGTAAGAAAAAAAAAATGTAAGTCCACCTCTCAGCTCCGCTTAAACTCACTAATGAACTTTTCTTTGTGGTTTGTGTCAGTGAAATGTGTCTGTGCTGCTGATTCATGTTGCCGTGTGACAGTGATGACATTGACTCGTCTGAGCAGCACCAGAGGAAAATTTTGCTGCTTGCAATTCTCTTTTCTTTGGGCGCCCATTACCTTAATCTGTCTTATCCAAATAAAGGAAAACGTAAAAAAACAACCCAAAAATCATTTAAAAAGGCAGGTTTCTATAACTGCAAATATAAAATACGCCTCCGTTTCCAAAACATTTCCCAAACATTATCGGAACAATCAGGACCATTGGCTTGTGTTTGCAGCTGAGGAAGTTTGGCGTGTGCAAAGTTTGGTTTATACAGAGGAAATTGGATTTTCTTATAATAATAATAATAATAATAATAATAATAATAATAATATTGAGGAAAACAAAAGTGAGCTCAGTTATGTAAAGGAGAAAAAGGAAGAACAAAGAAGAGATCTTATTTTGAAGTTTCTTTTGCTTTTGGTGACCTCCAATCCACATTTATTTATAAAATACATTTAAAAAACAGAGATGATTAAGTGCTGCACATCAATAAATAATATTAAAACTAATAGTAATAAGAAATAATAAATATTTTAAGAGAGGACAAAAGAAGAAGAGAAAAAAACTACTAAAATGAACCTGAACCTGAGACAAGAGTCCAAAGTTGACCTCCTTCTGTCGGCAGGTGTGTGGATGCTGCCGCCTCCCAGCACAGTTTTCATGGAGTCTGTCGACATGAGACACGTACTGAGGTGGCGCCCGCCGGAGGCTTCCTGCAGCGCCGCAGTCCTTTACTCTGTGCAGTTTCAGGGGTGAGAGACACACACACACACACACACACACACACACACACACACACACACACACACACACACACACACACACACACACACACACACACACACACACACACACACACACACACACACACACACACACCATCCTGCTGCCACCAACACTCACCAGAGCACCAAATGTGGATTAATACGCCAGTGAAAATACTCCCTCACCAATGCAGTATTTCTTCCTGCTTGTTTGATATTATATTATATTATTATTTGATATACTACAATGATCTGCTGTTTTAGGAAATTACCAATGAAACTGTATATTTGTGTTCATAAAGATCGTCAGTAGGAAACAATGTGCATTTATTTTAGAGTCACACAGAAAGTCAGATTAAGAGACTGATTAAAAAAAATTAGATTAACAGCATACTTTAACTTCAGAATTATCAGTTAAACACACCACTAAGAAGATTTTGACAATGGTAATTTTTTACCAAAAAAAAGTTAAATATATTAATAAAATATATTAATAACACATGTAAAAAGAACAATATATTTTTCATAAAATATTATCTATATAATATGATCTATTTATTATTATTTTTCCATGCGCTCGTCAGTTTTGAGTTTTGTGCAATTTTTCTTTCATAACATGTATTCTCTCAGACTGTAGGGGAAAGAAAACGTCCCAAATATACATATTTGTCAGCCGACTTCTGCACAGGAGTGGTGCGCAAAACCGCTTATACAACTCAAACACACACACAAAAATAATAATCATAACAATAATAAGTCATAACCTTTGAAGCAGAGGCGAACCAAAGCAAGTTTTGCTTTGTCAACTCTGTTTTTTAAACCTACATCAATAAAGTTATAACAATAATAACAATAATAACTGAATAGTTTTGAAAAGCAGTTAAAAATATATATATATATACTAAAAAATATAAAACTGAGTTATGAGCACCAGTGTATGCAAAATTGGTGTGTGTGTGTGTGTGTGTGTGTGTGTGTGTGTGTGTGTGTGTGTGTGTGTGTGTGTGTGTGTCCTTTTTTTCAGTTTTTTTTCTTGTCACCTTTTAATAATTTCTCACAATTTCTTACCAGGTTGATGATCGCCCTTTTCCCCTCCATTTCTTTTTAGGAAATCAAACCAAGCTGCTCAGGTTTCAAAGGGTTAAATAGCTTCTGAAATGTTGATGTTGATGCAGGTTTCAAAGGGTTAATGTGAGAAACAGCATCCAGCAGCTGCTCCTACCTGATAATTAGCCACTGAGTAATTGAAGTAATTCGTCCACAAACAGGAATCAAAGACACACCTGCAGTACGACAACAATCAGCAGGTGTGTCTTTTCTCTGCTGACACACAAACACACACAGCTGCTCCGGTTTCTGCGTCTCGTCAGCTGTCGATCATTTTTTAATCATCTGTCAGGAACGATCCTGCGGCCGGTTTGAAGTCGTCAGTCCGCTCACTTGTTCATGAACCCGGCAGAGTTTCATGTTTTTTTAAAAGCTCGTATCTGTAACGTAACTTTTTCAGCTCTTAAAAATTCAAAATTCCTTTTAAATAATGTAAAAAAAAAATGCTGGGACAACTTTATCTTTGTGAGTAATTATCTTAAAATAAATTTCTCTTTAGTATTTTTTTTTTCAGATAATATGGAAAACTTCATTTGTGTGGGTTATCAACTTAAAAATATATGCTCATGATTTAATACTTCATAACCATATTTATGAATACACAAATATATCCATCAGAAAATGATTTTTTTATTCTACAATAAAAATAATTTTAAAGCGTTTACTGTTTTCATAAATATCAGCAGACATTTTTTTACAGTTGATTTCTCATAAAATTATGTTATTGCCACTAATTAATAGTTAATTAATTTATTGATTAATAGAAAATAAAGAATAAATATTTACAATTATTTAAATTCCAATAAATTATCGTTACTTGTATATATTGTTATTATTATTTTTAATTACTTTTCTTTGGATATTGTCTGGTCATATTCTTGCAACTTTTTACTAATTTCTTGCAATTTTTCTGACCATTTTTAAAGGTTGCTCATTGCCTGCTTTGTATGTTTATGAAAGAAATCAAGTTATATTCAGGTTTCAAGGGGTTAAAGAAATTTTAACATTTAACTAACCACTTTAACACACCCCCCCCTTTAAATTTCATTTAAAGGGGTGTTCAGTCTTTAAAGTGGGACTGAATGAGGTAATTGTATATACAATACGTACTTATACTTCTGTATTTATATTTTCAATTATTTTCAGAAATTATTTTCAGAAATTATTTTCAGAAATTTTTTGTACCTTTTTTTTGGGTCATTTCCTTTTTCTCATGTCCTTGAAAGAAATCAAGCCAAACAGCCCAAATTGCAAAGGGTTAAAAATGAAAATATTAGTGTGCATTTTTTCATCTCTGAGAGCTCTGAGAACATAAAGTTGTGTGTGTGTGTGTGTGTGTGTGTGTGTGTGTGTGTGTGTGTTTGTGTGTGTTTGTGTGTGTGTGTGTGTGTGTGTGAAGAAAACCTGTCCTATTAGTGTGATAAATTAATCCTCAGCTGATTCATTAGTACTCTGATAAATGTCACCGAACAGGTCGACTCCTGCTGTCGTCACGGCGACACGCTGACTCATCTTAATTCTGCGTTCACGGCGCTGCGATAAACAGACTCAGTCAGAGGCGCGAGAGCGACGGAGGCGCAGCGGTGCACCTGAGCTTATGTCATTATTATTATCAAACTCACAGTTTCTGTTCAGAGACGCTGATGTGAGCAAAGGAAAACAACTAAAAAAGCACTCAAAATATAATGATAATTAAATGAAAAGAATCCAAAATAATATAATTATTTTAAATAATACAAATAATAATATAATTATAAATAATATACATATTATTATTTAAATGTTAATAAAATATAATAATAATATAGTTATATAAATAATAATACATATTATGTAAATCAATCAATCAAAAATATAATTATACAAATAACAATAAAAATGTTGATATGAAAATTCAATAAAAATATAGTAATAATAAAAATAATAATAATAAAAATAAGGCAGAATATTTGGTGTGAAAGCTCTCCGTGTGTCTCTGCAGTGAGTTCGAGCTGACGGTGCTGAACGGCAGCTGGGTGGACGCTCCCGAGTGCCAGCTGACCCCTCACACTCACTGCGACCTGACCTTTGACCTGGGCTCCGACTCAGACTACAACCTGCGCGTCAGAGCGCAGTGCGGCTCCAGGCTGTCGTCCTGGACCGACCTCAGCCCGCCTTTCAACCGCAGAGAAAGTAAGACGCCGACAGGAGCCGAAACACAGCAGCTGATCACACTTTCTCACCTGATGTTAACCCTTTAATATGACACACAAAATGTGCTAAATCAGGCTTTAAAACAGTAATATATATTGATTATTTTTTTCATTAACTTAATTTTTTAACCCCCATCAGTTGTAATCATAAATATCAAATATTCATTAATTTTTTAGAATTTTAATCCCTTAAATGTCAGGTTTTTGTCATGATGCCACCATGTTTTTAGGTAATAAAAATGCATTATTTTCAGTCTCCTCCGTGCTCAGTGTGTGAGTGTAGCTGCTGACAATCTGGGATATGTCAGTGTGTGAGTGTAGCAGCTGACAGTCTGGGATATGTCAGTGTGTGAGTGTAGCTGCTGACAGTCTGGGATATGTCAGTGTGTGAGTGTAGCTGCTGACAGTCTGGGAGATGTCAGTGTGTGAGTGTAGCTGCTGACAGTCTGGGATACGTCAGTGTGTGAGTGTAGCTGCTGACAGTCTGGGAGATGTCAGTGTGTGAGTGTAGCTGCTGACAGTCTGGGATACGTCAGTGTGTGAGTGTAGCTGCTGACAGTCTGGGATACGTCAGTGTGTGAGTGTAGCTGCTGACAGTCTGGGATATGTCAGTGTGTGAGTGTAGCTGCCGACAGTCTGGGATATGTCAGTGTGTGAGTGTAGCTGCTGACAGTCTGGGATATGTCAGTGTGTGAGTGTAGCTGCTGACAGTCTGGGATATGTCAGTGATCAGCAGCTACATTGACTGTGACAGGTCACCTAGTGGAAATAGCATGTATTTCCTCCATATGCCAAATATGGTCAAAATGACCTCATCAGGTGGAAAATAGTCAAAATGACAAATTCAGAGTCAAAAGCCCAGAATGACACCCAGAAATAATACAAGTCCTGTTTTTCTGCTCTGATGGCTGTGGGATCAAAAATGTCAGTTTGAATGGGTTTCAATGGAGCATTTTTGGACCTGAACAGTCTGAATGTAACTATTTAGTTTCCACAGTGTATTTTAGACTTATTGTAGGAGCTGAGCTGCAAATTCACTGATTACACTCAAATACACAATCTGGACTACATTTAGGACACATGCATCAACACACACACAGTTATCACAACAGGAAGAAGAAAAGAGACTAAAATAGGTTTAGTCTTTTTGCAGTTATTTTGGGTGTATTTGAGGCAGTTTTGTGTCTCTTTCAGATAACTGTATGTCTTTTTTTGGTCATTGTGTATCTTAGTATTTGTTTTGTGTTGTTTTTGCAGTTGTTTTGGGTCTCATTGAGATTATGTCTTTTTACGGTCATTTTGTGGTTTTTTGCAGTCCTTTTGAATATTCTTGTAGTTGTCTCTGTGTAGTTTTTTTGGATCACATTGAGGTATTTTTCTCTCTTTGAGGTAATTTTTTGTCTTTTTGGGTTTTTTTGCATCTCTGTGTAGTCATTTTGTGACTCCTGGTGGTTGTTTTTTGCCTTTTCAAAGTTATTTTGTGTCCTTTTAAGTCGTTTTATGTCCGTCACCAGTCATTTTGTGTCTTCTTAGTCGTTCTTTGTATGTGTTTTTTGTTGTCATACTGGCCTCTTTGGGGTAATTTAATGTATATTTTGGTTCTGTGATACTTAAGAATCACTTTGTTACTCCTTGTAGTGGTTTTGTGTCTGTTTGAAATAGTTATGTATCATTTTGTGTCTCCTTGTGGGTGTTTTTTGTTTTTTTTGTCAGTCGTCTGTGTCACATTGAGGTAATTTCGTGACTTTTTTCTGTCGTTTTGTAGTTATTTTGTCTGTTTTGTAATTTCATGTCTCTTTGCTTCTTTGTGGTCTTTTTGTACAACGTGTCGATTTTTACAGAACGAATAAATGACTGAGTGTGAATTTTGTGCCGACAGCGGTCCTGACGGCGCCGCAGACGGTGGTGACGGCGGTGGGCGGCGCCCTTCAGGTGTCCTTCAAAGAGCTTCCTCTCACTGCTGTCGTCCGCGTGACGGTGTGGAGGAGAGGCGACGAGCTGCAGGTCAGAGGTCACCTCCATCCACTTCCTCTCCTTCATCAGGTTCCCCTCGTTTCTATTTCTGATCTTCTGTTTCGCCTCATTATCCCGCTCTTCTTCTTTCTCGCCTTCTTACCTCTTGCCCCCCCTCTTCATCATCCCGGAAAACGAGACATAAAATGTATCTAAAATAAATTAAATTAAATGAAGCTGTTTAACAGTTCTCTTTCTTCACTGATGTTTTGTCTTTATTTTCGTTCCTGCTTCCTCCTCCTCTTTCTTTCCCTTATCCTCGATGCCCAGTCTTTTATTTGTTTTTTTAACCCTTTGTTTCTTCCCCACTTCCCCATCCTCATTTATTTTTTCTTTTCTTTCTTCCTTTCTTTAATCCCTACTTTTCTTTCTCGTACCTCTTATTTATTCCTCCTCCTGCCTGCATTTCCTTTTATCTTCTCTTCTTTTATTGAAGCAGGTAAATGTGCTCTTCAGAATAGCTGCATTTTTTTTACTTTATTTATGTGTTTACTAATTTATTTAGCAGTATTTAGTTAATTCCTTGGCTCATACTATATTTTCTCTCCCTCTCTCTCTGGTTCAGGCTGAGGTTCACATGATACCAGCTGAGCAGAAGATGCTGCACGTCGCCGACCTGCAGGAGGGATCCGAGTACTGCGTCACAGCTCAGACCGTCTTGGACGCTCAGCTCCACAGCAGCAGCACCGACGCCCAGTGTGTCTCCATCGCTGGTGGGTTACAGTCACAGACTGCTAGGACACACACACACACACACACACACACACACACACACACACACACACATTTGTGTCACTTGTCTTTACTGACATGAAAGCTACAGTTTCTGTCCTTAAAAAAAAATCCCCGCATCCCCACGTCTCTCAATCACAGGTAACTCTGAATAAAATATCTCCTTGCTCCAGATTCTCTCCAAAACAGTCCCACTTAACTTAACTTAAAAAAAAAAGTTGTTACTCACCCAACCCTTCAGGTCCGCTTCAACATGACACACACACCTATCACTGTGCAAAAACATGTGCCGTTTTAAAAATTATCTTCTAATTTCATTGATTTATTTTTTTAACCAACTTCAGCCCTAATCATAAATATCAAATATTCATTCATTTTTAAAAAATTTCCTACAATGCTGTGGCTTCAAGAGTTCTCCTGGTCTTTATTCTGACAAAATATTCCCAAATTAATCTTCATCTTGCAAAATGCTGTTACTTTCTGAAAGAACCTAGCATTTCTTTTTATAACTTTACCAAAAATATTCTCACAATCCGTTTTAACTTCCCAAAATATTCCCAATATTTCAAGCTTCTAATTTTTTCTTTTCTAAAATGTTTTTAAAAAAAGGTTAATTTCTAACAATCCCTCACATTTCTGGATTAGTATACAAAAAAAGTTCTCACAATGTTTTTACTTTTCAAAAATGCCCTTCCTATGTTTTTTTAAACAAAATCTCACTTTCCCCACAGGTTTCCTCACAAAAAATGTTACCACTTTAAAAAACATACCAACAATTTTCTCACTTTTCGAAATGTCACTGTTTTCCAGGAACTCCTTTCTCTTCCTTGTCAGAAAATAACGAACAAGTCATAATATTTTATCTTGAAATTACAGTCAAATCTAAATGACCCATTTTGCAAAAGTATTATCATTGATAAAAGGATTTAAATGAATACTTTCACACGTGTTAAAGAAACGTTTTTCCTCACCTGCCTGCAGGTCCGGACGGCGCCTGGAAGAAGCCGACCGCTGTGACTGTGACGGTCGTCATCATGGCCACCCTCCTGTTCGCTGTCTTCTGGTCCGTCGTCCACTGTCGTCCAGACGTCTGTCTAACGTTTGTCCGTAAAGAGCCAGTGCCCCACTCACTGGTCAGTCTCACCCCTATAGACACACGTATAAAATTACTAACCCCCCCAAACACACACACACACACACACACACACACACACACACAGAGAGACCTGCATTTAGTTTGTAACAAGATTTAACAGTTATATTAAGTAATAACAACAATGCTAACAGCAGTTTCGCAGAGACCAACAATAATAGTCTAAATTTACTTAAAGACGTGTAGATGCAGATTAGAAGTTTCTTCTTCAGCAGCTGCTGGAGCTTCTGCTAAAATGTCCACATCTGGACTCTTATAGTGGACATTAACCGATTACTGCAAAGATAAAGATATGAACCTGCAGCAGACAGCGGAGGACAAACACCTGCTGCAATGCATCACTTATTTCTTAGTTGTGATTATTCATTAATAAAATCAGAGAGGATGCACCACATTGAAACAGTAACACATGCCCAAAAATATGAGTAATTATTTGTCCATATCGGTCAGCTAATTTCAGCACATTACTGGGTATAAAGAGCAGCACTGAGAGCAGCAGTGAGCTGTATAAACTACTGTCCTGACATTCAGATGATTCATAAACACCCCTCAGTTCTCAGCAGCTATCACTGCATCATTATAGCGCCATTATCTATCTTTGCTTAATTTTGGCTGAGATAGCTCGTACAAATGAAATCTTCACACAAAACAGCCTTTTTTATGTTATAAAAGAAGACATGCCTCTGTTCTTGAATCTCTTTACCTCCTCCTTGATTCTCAGTTTTATATATTGCGCACCATAGCGAGCACATTCTCCGACACCCTTAGAAAGACTGTGCACATTCCCCGACATCCAAAAACAGAGCGCGCACATTCTCCGACACCCAATGAAAAGGCGTGCGCATTCTCTGTCTATCTGTATGTCACCCACGGCCGGCTCTAGCCTTCAGTGTGTGGCGCTCTAGGCGAACGCCTGTATCGCCTGTGCTAAGAGCCGCCCTGACTACATATTTATATACGCACATTTTCTAAGTCTTTTGTTAGTCTTGTAGTATTGGACATCATTTCAGTCAATATTGTGCTTTACTGTTTTGTTATTTTATTATGGCAACATTCTGATGTGGATATTAAGCTTTTCACATTTTTTAACCCTTTGAAACTTGATCAGATTTTCTTGATTTCTTTCAAAAACATGGGAAGAAGACAAAGAGCAACAAAACAGGAAATCACGCAAAACTTCCCCTTGTTTTTGAAAGAAATCACACTGATTTACTGAGTTTAAAGGGCAAATACTTTTTAATGTCCAAGAGCAGCACAAGAAAAGTGATAATGTAAAGTTTTTAAAGGGTTAAACAAACATGAAAGATATTTAAAATTTTCCTAAAATGTATCAAAACAGCAGGTCCCAAATCATAAATATATGTTATAGTAAGTATACTTTTGGATATTAAGGGATTTTGGTTTACAAAATATCAATAAGTGCACACATTAATTTCTCTGCTTAACTCCATACTATTTGATTTTGGATTCTTAAAAATATCGCAGTATATTTCTAAGTGTTAAATGTGTTCTGAAACTGTGAAAAAATTAAAAATAAAAAAACACCCTCTCTTGCAGGACCCTGATTGGGACATTAAAATCCCGGTGAGCCCGGAGGAGGCGGAGCTTTGTGAGCAGATCCACGTGAGCGTCGATCCACTGGCGAGTTAAGGATCTCAAATTCTGAAGAGTCACCACGAAACGGCGACTTCAGCGGCTGAAAAAAAGAAGTGTGTCGACTTCCTGTGAGACGTCCACACAGTCTGTGAGACAGCTCCGCCCCTCGCTCCTCCACAGCTCCTTCCTCTCAGCCAAATACGATCTCCTCTGGCTCCAGAAAACAGCCAAAAGCTGAATTTGAGGCTCCAAAATGGGAGTCAACAAACCCAAACATTACATTGCGGGGGCTACGTCCAACACGACATTTTAGAATCCCAAAAGTTGAACCTGGGAACTTTATGTTGTACGCTAATGTTTCGGGAAGATGCTGCTGAGCTCAACTTTCCGAGTTTTCAGCCTGTTCTCATTTAGAGGCCGTTAAATGCCGCCACTTTTGAAGTGGTTTGGGCGTAAGAATTTGACGCCAAAAGCCACCTTTCGTGTTTGCATGATACGCCGCTGGACGGTGTCAAGTTGAAACGCTGCCACTAAGGACGTAATATGAGTAGCATGAAGATTCCTAAAGGGCGGGCAGGAGGGGCGGTTGATGGATCCAACAGAGACATATGGGAGTCTGGTGTTAGCTTCCCGTCTGAATTTTTTGTGTTAGCTTCCCGTCTGATGTTTTTTTTTCTTCCAGCTGCCCTGTGCCTCCTTCCCCTAATCCGAACTGTTCGAGCCACCATGTGCGTTTGTCAATGTCCTGCCGTTTGTTGCCATGTGCTTTTATTGTCTAAACATAACCACATGCAGCAAAATCCCACCATGTGCTTATGCTGACATCACAGAAGCAGCATCCTCCAACGTCAGCAGCAGACGCAGGAGGAGACCCGGAGCGTAATATGTGGACGCAGGAGGAGACCCGGAGCGTAATATGTGGACGCAGGAGGAGACCCGGAGCGTAATATGTGGACGCAGGAGGAGACCTGGAGCGTAATATGTGGACGCAGGAGGAGACCCGGAGCGTAATATGTGGACGCAGGAGGAGACCTGGAGCGTAATATGTGGACGCAGGAGGAGACCCGGAGCGTAATATGTGGACGCAGGAGGAGACCCGGAGCGTAATATGTGGACGCAGGAGGAGACCCGGAGCGTAATATGTGGACGCAGGAGGAGACCCGGAGCGTAATATGTGGACGCAGAAGTCGACTGACAAGCAGCAAAACGTGAGGACTTGGGATAAGAATGTGTTGGCGTTTTGGAGGTGATGGACAGTAACAAAGTACTTTTACATAAGTACTGTCCTTAAGTTAATTTAAAAACTCCTCAAACACCATCTGTTCTCCACAGCCTCCAACCTCACGACACTCTGCCTCCCTGCCAATCATCTTTGTACCTCTGTTCAGTTTGTTTGTTAAATACATAATAATAATAAAACATTGTAAATACAAGAAAATTACCTGAAAATGTGAAAAAAAAAGCCAAAGAAAAAATGTTAAAAACAAAAACAACAATAATTATTAGAATATGAGAATATGTTATTTTGGATTTTTTTCAACATTTCTTGCCAAGTTTCTGATTGTGTTTTTTTCTCCTAAGTTCTCAAAAGAAAGTAAACCAATTTTCTCAGTTTCAAAAAGTTTAAAAACTTATGAAAAATGTCTGAATGCAGCATAAAGAAAAGTGACATCACTGCAGGTTTCATAGGGGTCACAGTCAGTACTCCTGTGCTTACCTCAAGTGACAGTTTGACTCAGCAACTTGTTTCATTTGTTTTGGAGTAATATTTGACCAGGTGTCTATACTTGACTACTACTATACTACTACTATACTACTAGACTCAAGTGTGTGTGTGTGTGTGTGTGTGTGTGTGTGTGTGTGTGTGTGTGTGTGTGTGTGTGTGTGTGTGTGTGTGTGTGTGTGTGTGTGTGTGTGTGTATGTCCATGTGCATTAAGGTGAGATAAAGGTGATACTTTATGTTAATATTTTATGTCAATAAATTCAACGTGCTTTAAAGTTCTGTTGGTTTTTGACTGTTTTCACTCAAAGAAACGTTGACCTCAGTTTATCACGTTGAAGGTCAATAAATTCAATATTGAATCAAATGATCTTTTAAAAAAGAAATGACAAATATCATACAAACACTAAATATAAGTTTGTTTATATTATGAGACAATTTTAATTCTCAATTTGCAGAAAAAAACAGCAACTTCACAAGTTACACAAGACATAATTTTCCTTGCAATAATTTAAAAAAAACTATGTATACTGCATAAAATACTATGCTAAAGAAGTCAATTTCAAAAGGCCTTATTTCCAGATTTTTATGCAGTGATGAATCATGAATCCATTGATTCTTTCAGTGCAGAATAAGAATGAGGTTTTGATCAGATTAATTTGAGTAAAAATTATCTCGCGTCATTATTTTTATTTTATTGAGGAAATTCTTTATTCATAAACAGATTTTTTTTATGTTCACAATCCTCTTTCTTTTTTCTTTTCTGGTTGAATTTAAATCCAAGTTAAATCTTCTTGCTCTTACAAACAACAAAAAAAATATGTTTTTAGAATATAATTAAAATTTTGAGGATTTATTTGTGGAAATTCCCTGATGTGAAATGAATTGTTTGGGTTTTTTTTATATGTTCATTCTTATTTTATCTAAAATTTCTACATATTTATATGTTGATGTCATTATTATTTAATTCTCAAACAAACAAATAAATAAATAAATAGATAAAGAGAGAGAGAGAGAGAGAGAGAGAGAGAGGAAAACGTGCGTGTTACGTGTTTACATCATAGCGACTTTCTGCCAATCACAGCACAGCGGGGGCGGGACCAGGACGTCGCCGTTCAGCGTGACCCTGCGTCACAGGCCGGGGCGCGCAACGGCGCCAAACAAGGGCTCGTGCACGCTCACGAGCTCGACAGTTGCGGGATGGCGGCTTGTTACCTGAACAGGTGCGGCTTCCGTTAGCGCCGACAGTGCGCGGAGTGTGCGGACGGCAGCGTCATGTTTCATCGGAGTAAAGTTTGCCGGAAGAAGAAAGTGGACGGAAAGTTCCGGCAGGAAACTGAGCGGCTGAGAAGTACGCGGCTGCTGTTTGGAGGTTTGCTAACGCAAAGAGGAGCTAAAGTTATGAGCTGTGCTTCCGGTGCCTGCAGCACAACACCAGAATTTGACCGATTTTCCTCGCGGGTGGAGCTAAAACCTCACATCCGGTAAGTTCATTCAGTCAAACCGTGAGTAGAAACATCCGGTAACTTCGCTCAGGCGGCAGGCTCTCATGTTAGCGTCATGGAAACCTGTTTACACCTGGATACAACCAAAGCTAACAGCTAGCATACATATGCCTACTTATGTGCACTGCCAGGTGAGTCAATGCTACATCATTTTTTTGGATGGTTTATTTTGTTTAATAACCTGAATCTGAATCAATTTAGTATATATATATACATATACATATATATGTATATATATATATGTATATATATATATATATATATATATATATATATATATATATTTATGAGTTGTTTCCCCAAGAGATGTAAGCAACAGAGGGCCGAAGTGTATAATGACACATCAGAGGACACAGCCAACACCTGAGAAAGAATTTATAAACAATCTGATTTTATTGTTTATCGTTTAATAATTTTCCATCATTCAGTGGGAGCCACCTCATTACAACAGGACAATACAATTCAAATTCAATGCACATCAATGGAAATGTAAAAAAAAAAAATAATGAAAAAAGTATTCTCATTATCTATACTTTTGAAATTTCCCAAGAAGTAACTGAAGAGAAGGTACAAAAACAAGAAAAAAAGTATCATAATGAATAATAGCTTTGAGAGTAGACAGATTTAAGCCTTTACATTGGTGTGTGTCACAGGTGTGAGGAAGTACAGAAGAAACTCTCTCTTTGTCTCAGCGAAAAATGTTTGATCTTTTCTTGGTCAAAGTCATTTCAGTCTGAACTGGAGTCTCAGTCCTTTTTGTTCTGCTCATTATCGGTCAGAGGAGAGATCCTCTTGTCTCAGCGGTATGAGTTCAGGTATCTCGTTTAGGTTTAAGGATCACTTTGGACCACAGAGGGGATTCTCTCCCTTTTCTACTTTCGTCATGTACTCTGCCTTTTCTCTCATGGCTGTCAGGGACTGAACTCGTTTCTTCCAGCCCGGTTTGGCCTCAGATTTCTCTCCCTCAATAATCGAGTCAGTGCACTCTGCAGTGGACAGAGGATTAGGCTTCAGAGCGATCTCTCTAAGTCTGTTTAAACACTCAGCAGAGCTCGCTATCATTTGTTCACCTCACCCTGAAACACGTCATATTCAGCCCTCAGTTTCACAGTCAGCGCCTGAACACGTGTCTGAGCCTCTGTGGCTTTCAGGTACTTTTCTTTCAGCTCTTTAGCTGTTCGTTTTTCTTTAACTTCTCTGTACTCCCATTTTGCTCCCATCCCACTCCCACTCAACACTGACAGTGATTTTACACGAACGAGAAGCTGCTTTTTTCTGGCTCCGTCTGCACCAAATGCAGTTCCTGTAACGTCCACTTGAGTCTGGCTTCAGAAATCAGTCAATCCCCACAGACCCAAACGCCAAAATTTACAGATTAAAAGATTAATAAATAACATAATAATAGCAACAAATAAATGAATAGATAAGTAGATGAGTAATTGGTAAAATATGCAAATGTAAAAAAAGAGGTACATTAAGGATAAAAACAGAAAGTACAATGAATAAATATGTAAAAATATTAAATTGATAAAGAAAATAGTAAAACTATAAACCAGACATAAAATATATAAATAGATAAAGCTCAATTAACAGCCAAACTAAAAAGGTTTAAAGAATATCGGCCCCTCTGCTGCCCTCAGGTCTCCAGTGTCCTCGACTTCTCAGTCAGATCCACCTTCACGCCTCCACAGATCCTTCAGATCTTCACCTCTGGCTTAAACCCAGATCAGTCGGAGAGTCGGAGGGAAACCATGTGATTTTGTGACAGACTAGCTGACTACAGAGTATTAGAGTACTACAGCAGATAAAAAAACACTGACGACTGACTAAAGGAAATCTGAAACATTAAAAATAATACTCCTAATAACATTGGTGGTAAACACATTGAGTAACATTGAGTTTCCACTCATTAAAAACATTATTTTAAAAACTTTGGACGATTAAAATTTTGTCAAGGCACAGTACATTTAAATAATCCTTTTTTTCATGCTCGGATCAACTATGTGTGACAGTCCGCAACATTAAAACCGATTTGGAGGGGTGAGCGGTCTGAGTCCTAACGCAGAGTCCATGTTCAGACTCAGAGCGGCGACCTCAGCAGGTGATGGTCCGGCCCACGAAGTCAGTGGATCCATTAAAACTTTACCATGCAGCTCTCCTGGAAAACCTGAGATATCAGTTGGCTGGAAGAAACCTGCCGAGCTCGGACAAGACGTCCACATTTCGAGCTACATCGTGGAGTACGCCGAAACAGACGGCGGGATGGAAGAGGAAGATCTCCGGTGGAACCAAAAGAGGTCAGGAGCTGAGAAGACGATCATTTCAGGTCTTGCTGTGAGGATCACGTGACTGTGGTGAAGCAAAGGAAGCATCACTGTTAATGTCTGCACAACAAAACAAGAATTTGTGCGTCTTACAGAATTCCTCATAAATAACAGTGGAAGTATACTTTCTGAATCTCCCGCACTTTCCAAACTGCCTCTCAAAGAAGAAAAAGTGGACACGTATGGGTGCTGGAGGTATAACTTTGGCAAAAACAGCATGAGGAAAATCACACTTTTTACTGGCCATAGTGCACGCCATGGTCACAATACAGCAAATAACACGCAAACAAGGGCGGGACGGTCTTCAGAAAAGCGTCTAATTCCCAGATAAGGTTTGTCTTATCTGACTGTAATAACAGAGTTCATTTAAACACAGGCGGCTGGTTGACGTCATACTTTGGCAGGAAGCTTTAAAGTTCATTACACTCAAACAAAACATGATACAGCTGTCATCGCAGACGTTTGCCTCATCAGTAACTTCGCAGTTTGAATGTTGATGTTTTTGTGGGATCATTTCTTGCTCTTGTAAGGTAATTGTTTTTTTTTTATTACTTCACAGCAGGTTTCTCCATTCGTCGTTCCTGTCGGAGGCTGATCATTTATTCAGAGCTGACGCTCTGCAGCCACCGTGTGGACGAAGTCTGAACTGTGAGGAGTCTGCTGGTGTTTCCAGCAGCACACAGTGAGTACACAGCCAGTGACACGCATGACAGTTTCTCTTGAGTGCTAAGACATGATAATAATAATAATAATAATAATAATAATAATAATAATAATAATAATAATAATAATAAACTTTATTTGTACATCGCCTTTCATACAAGAAATGCAGCCCAACGTGCTTTACAAGAAAGAATTTAAATTCACCAAGTGCTTCACATAAAAGACAAAAAGACACAATAAACCCTGCACGTAAAAATAACGTAAAATCAGAACAAAAACACATAGAATGAATCTTCAAATGAATAAAACCCACTTGATAATACTAGTAAAAGTAAGATAAAATAGGGATAAAAATTTTGTGCACAGAACACAAAATAGAAAATAAAATAGATGAAATATAACCCACTGACATTATTAATAACATAAGATAAAAATAGAGTATATAAAATCAAAGAAAATACAACATCTTAAAGTTGTGCAGCAGTACGAAGTGAAACTGGGATTCACTTGGTCTTCGTCATCATCATCAGCACAGTGACTGTTGACTTTTTCACACGTTTTCACACTCCGAGTCTGAAAAGTCTGCAGACAAGACTACAAACGTATATGTCTGTAAGGATCCATCCAGAAACAGAGACATGAAAAAATGTGACAAAACTGAACAAAAATATTTCTTTATTGGTTATTTATGAACAAGGAATGCAGTACAAAAGCGTAAGTATGATGAATGTCTGAAGTTTTGTAGATTCGGGCTGACTGTAGATCTCATGTATATGTCAAAGATGTGATGATTGGCACAGAAAAACCTGAACACCAGAATATTAAATATATTAAATTTAAAAAAGGAAAACTGTTACATTTTTTATTTTTTATAGTATTTCAGCATGTTAAAGCGTAAAAAGTGCAGCAGAGTTTGTTCTTCAAGCTGTGATAATCTGTGATGTGAGCGGCTAAATTTCACTTTCAGTGCGCCAAGTGTGGTAGAAATAACCATACATGTTCAACATTGCTCCTAAAGAACAGCTCAGATCCTAAAATCTACCCGTCAATGAATGAGTGGGAAATCCTGCAGTCAATGATTCAGCCTGTCAAAACCCGATTTGCATGTCTGTAGTTATTTTTAAACTCGTAATTACACACTAATCACCTGATTTCTTCGGTGGCTGATTGGTAATGAGGTCGACTTTTAATGCAAAGGTTAGAAGTTCAAATTCTGCCATTTTCATCCCGCAGATCGTCTCAATGTTTCCAGGATAACTTTGTGTTTAACTGTTTAACTTGGATAAATTTGTGTCCAGTTTTGACGGATTGGGTGAGAGGAGCAGACTGATGCGCTGTCAGTCACGCATTTAATATTAATTATCTAACATTTTAGAAAAGAAAGCATAAAAGCAAAAATCAAGTGTCCATCAGTCAGCGTGGCATTTCACACGGGACAGAAATCTCACATCTGTTTTTCTGCTTATCACATTTAATTTGTTATCTGGAGATCTCAAATTAATTATAACGTTATCTCGGGAAAACACAGTTTCGTTATCTTGAGATCGAGAAAATGATCCTGTCATTTCAGAAAAACAGAGGACGAAAAAATTATGAATGTATGGCTGCTTAGTTCACAGAATTCAGCGATTAATAGCGCTTTTTAAATTTAATCGTTTTTCAGCCTTAATTCAGATGCTTGCAGTCTGTCTCCTTCGGCCTCGATTGGTTTCAGCTCAGATTCGTCAGGATCAGGCGTTATTATGGCCCTCGTCTCGAGGGTAAAATGCCTTAAATAAGGTCTGTGGTTAACACAGGCTAAAGATATTTAGACGTTTTGTTCTGCAACATAAAATACGTCTGTATTAACCAGATTTTTGAAGTTTTAAGTTTTTACTCATCTTAAAAAAGCCGGTTGCTAACAAGTCTTTGTCGTTAGACGTCATCACAGAGGACACAGAAACTACACGTGAGACGAGCGTGACATAGCTATGATCGTTAGCTCGATGATGTCACGCAACAGGAGAGAGCTTTGTAGAAAATTAAGAGCTAAATCTAATCAGAAGTTGAAGATTCGTGGTGGTGATGTTTAAGTCGTGCGACCACGATGTAGTTGGTTTATAGCCTAACAGATTTTTGCTTTTGGAGAATTCGTTCGCGTTTCAGAAGACACAGACGTGAAGTTTATCTGTGAAGATTATCACGCCGAAACAAACCTGTAAGTACCATAAACATGGTTCGTCACAGAGCTTATTTTTGATAATCAAAAATACCGTAAGGTATTTCACGAGGGAACCAGTGGGACGCTAACTGTCTCGTTCATCCTTTCTATTAGCTCTTTTACTTTAGTCTTGGTCTCTTGGTAATCGTCTCAATGTCGTCGCTGTCGGGACTCAGGAGGTCAGTATTTGGACTCGGCAGGAGTTTCTCTCCTCTGCCTACTTTAGCCATGACCTCAGCTTTCTCTCTCCTGACCTTTAGGGACTGAACTCGCCGCCTCCAGCCCGACTCGGCCTCACGTTTCTCTCCCTCAATAATCGTGTCGATGTACTCTGGAGTGAGGAGACGATCTGCCTGCAGGGCTGTCTCTTTAAGTCTTTTCAAACTCTTCACGGACGTCTCCGTCAGCACCTCCACCTCAGCCCGCACAGGTTCATATTCGTGTATCTGTTTGTCCATCAGAGCCTGATAACATTTCTTCACATCTTTGGCGTTTTGGTACTTCCTCTTCAGCTTTTTCACGGTTCGCTTTTTGTGAACTTCCTCACTCTCCCATTTGTACCTCTGATCAACATGTTGGCTCCAGAAACATTTGCCTGGACAGTGAGTGCAGTATCCGTCTGCTCCCATCGCACAGCAGCGTCTTTTGTCTCCGGTGTTATGGGACCTGCGACAGGGACAGTGGCAGGTGAAGTAACACTGCTTACAGCTGTTGAGGTAGAGTCCAGTCCCAGAAATGTCGACTTGAATGGCGTCCAGGACTGTGGATTCAAACTCGAACTTCTTGCATCTGCTGATCTCCGCCTCGTGCTGTCTCAGTTTGTCAGCTGTCTCTGTTATCTCCTGAAACTTGGCTAACCCGACTTGAACCTGCTTCTGCAGCTGTTGGACCGCCTTCTCGAGCTTTTGTCTCTCCCTCAGGACTTTGTTGGTCATCTTCAAGCTTTTGGTTTCTGTGACGTTCAGAGCAGCAAAAAACATCTTCATGCTGTTTGTCCCCATGTTCCAAAACATCTCATCGAAGCTCTCGTTGTCCTCTATCATGCCTTCTGATTTGTTGTCCGCAAACAACGCCGAATTATTGAATTTAAAGTGTATCGGCAGCCCGGATTTAGTTTGAGGACATGGGACACCTGAAGCATTGATAACAGACAGAACTGGCGGTTTCTGGCCGTCTGCGGATGTCACCAGAACCTGGATGTTTTCTAATACATCTTTGCCAAAAATCGAGAGCACAGAGTCGAACCCGTATATCTGTGACGGTGCGAGTCGTGCTGAAGCTGCCTCAACTACTAAACACACGGCGTCAATCTCAGAGACGCCGAACTCGGCAGAGAAGAGATGCCCGAGCTTTTCTGTGATCTCGGCTTCGTCTTCTAAACCTCCTGCGTCTCCAAACCCGGGAGTGTCGATAACGGTCAGTGAGTGGTTGATTTTAAAACCCTCCTGGTGGTTGATTTTGTACACAGTGACCTCAGAAGGCGGCTGACCCTCATCGACTAACCTAAACCGATGTGGATCCTCCCATTCGACGCCTAAAACATAATTGATCATCCCATTGATGAGATTCGACCTCCCAGCTCCAGCTGCTCCCAAAAAAATCACGGTGCGATTCGGTTTGGTGGACTCTTTCCCAAATCTGAATCGCTTGCAGCCGCAAACATTGACTTGTTCTTCTTCCAGGGGAACTTTATAAACTGTCGGAGGTCCTGAGCACGGTTTGAGCAATGCTCTTTTCGCTTTAACAGCATCAGCAAGCCATTTAACGTGCACACGCTTCTCTGAATTCCAATATTTTGGCGTTGAAGTAACAGGTTGTGAATAAACAGGGATCTTGGGGCGCTCTTTTTTTCCAGCGCTGTTTGATTTTGATCCTGGAGAGGCGGACTTAAAACCCGACCGAAGTCTGGATTGCATGATGGCGAGGGGACGTATTTACAGGAATAATCAGTTGGCACCAGGATCAGGCCTCAGGAGGAGTACTCGTAATGACTCTTTGTGGTCAGAGAAGATGGTCCATCCCGCTGGAGAGAGTTGTGTCTGTTACCGTGACGCGCTCTCCGGTCTGAACCTGTATCGAAATATGAGAAATCCAAAACACACTTTACTCACAGCTGCAGATCCAGGGGCAGTGCACCAGTGTGCTGCTGGTGCAACAGCAGCTTTTGTGATGGATGGTAAAACAAACTCTGTGATCTGAATGATCTGAAAATTAGCCCCCAAAAAAGCCCCAGAAAATTATATATATATATATATATTAAAATATAACATTGGGTTACAGATTTTTATTGTTTTAATTGTTTTAATTTGATTTTTTAGCATTTTTCAGATTATTTTCTGTTTTTGATCTTTTATTTCTCCGCTTATTTGTTTCAGGTAATTTTATTGTAATTTTTTACTTATTTCTTTCTCATTTTTTGGGTCAGTTCTTCTTAAATTGCTGATTGACTCTTTTTCATGTTTTTTTTGTTGTTGTTTTTAAGAAATCAGGCCAATTTGCTCACGATTCAAATGATTAACCTATAACAAAGTGATTTTGTGGAGAGATATCTGTGTCAGCAGTAGCTAACAAGTCTTATAAAAATACCACCGTCATTATTATTATTTTTATTTATGTTCCCATAAATAAAAAACACTGAAAAGCTGGAGATGAAATACAACAAACCTCTGATTTCTGTTCTCAGTCTAGTCGTCTTCTTTCGATTTCTGCTGCTCAGCATTTAAATCATCATTTCCAGCTCCTGAAATACAAAAAGAGCAAAGTCCGTTTAAATCACACCTCAGTTTATGATTCAGTAATGACATTTATCGTTTGGCCTCGTGTGTCGTGTGATACTGCAGACGACGTCACTGCGGGGTTTAAATGTCCAAAGTTTGATGCTGATAAAGAAGAATCTGTGTGGAGTTACAGCTAGAAAACAAGGCAGGACATCAAATTTCAGTTCAATTTTCGTTTATGTTAGTTTATTTGTTCACTAACAGACAGTAATGAGTTAAATCAGAACTGTTGTTAACCCTTTGAAACCTGGATCAGCATCAGTTTTCTTGTGCTGCGTCCAGATGCCTTTTTGCAAGTATTTAAAACTGAAACCTGTGAAAATTGACTTAAATTTTTCAGGGAAAAACAAAGAGAAAATGCAATGAGCAGCTTGGCAAGAAATCTCCCACGGATTGCAAGAAATTAGTAAAAAGTGACAAAAAAACAACCTGAAAAATAGTTTTTTAAAAAGGGAAGGTTTTTAAAAATAGAGGAAAATGGCCAGAAAAATATATTTTTATTACTGTAATTTTATATGTAAAATTACTTTACATATTTTTCTATTTTCAGAACTTTTTTTTAAGACTTTCTTGGTTTTTGTTGTTGTTTTAATTCTCCTTTTTTGTGTTTATTTTTAGGTCATTTTATTAAGTTAATCATTGCCGTTTTGCCACGACTGCCTTTGTCTGCTTCTGTCTGAAAACTACGACCTTTTTTTTTTACAAATGGTATTGAAACTGTGCTATGAATTTAGACTAATTTAGACTTTAAACTAATCCATACTCAAACTAAAACTGTGACAGGTGTGGTGACGTGGGGGACGCCAGCTGTCTATAGAAAACCCAAACATATTAAAAATGAATACACATATAACGCGGATGCCGAGTTTTGAGGTATGAACAGCTGACATTTTTCAAAGCCACAATAAATACATGATTTCACATTGATTGTTGAACTATTCTGAAATGACTTCAAAAAGCGACATAATGGTAAAAACAGGAATGAAATCAGATCAGTGCGTTTGATAACTTACCGTCGAGTTTGTCGCTGATCAGGAGGAGAGGACGACTTCTGCTGCAGGTTAATCTGCAGCTGCTTTTTTATATATAGTCTCTCTCTCTCTCTCTCTCTCTCTCTCTCACACACACACACACACACACACACACACACACACACACATATTTTGGCGTGGCGTGCAGCGTCTTGCCTGAGTGATAAATAACGTGTCAGGTTATAAAGTGGAAAGATAACGAGGCAGGCGATGAGATACACGAAGAACATAAACTTAATGTGATCTGAGGAGATGCTAATGGATCATTACATGATAAGAGTGTGACGACTTTTTGGAAAAATTCCAAAAAATTTCCAAAAAAAAATTAACAAGTGCCAGCGGAGGATCCCCCACACACCCAACAGAGCTCCGAGCTAAGACCCTGATGTCCTAAAATCCCTCACGTCCTGAAGCCCTGAATATGTCCTAAAATCTGTGAAATGTCACAGAATCTTAGGAACATGTTTGGGGCCGCTGCGACGGGCCCCGGCCTTCTCTCATTTTGCAGTAGTGGCCCCTAATAAAACCTTCCTGGTTTCTAGTTCACGGAGAGTTAATTGAATAACTTGACTAATTTCCTTCCCTGAACTTTGATGTTATGATCTAATAAACGAATCTTCTGACCTGAGCAGGTAAACAGGGACATAATCTCATGTTTGTAAACTGAAAGTGGAAGAAAAATCTTTACAGCCCTCAGAGAGCTCAACGTTCATTTTACACAACGTTTAACGAATCATCCGACTATCAGAGCAAACGTTTAACCGTTAACCCTCCGCTGAACAAAACTGTGGTTTTATATCTCAATTTCTTCATCTTTGTTACAAAGAACGGTCGTAAAAACCACAACCGTCCGTCTCCCGAACAGCTGAAACATCCATCCAAACTAATGATTAATTAAGAGACTGAATAAATGAAAGAAATATTAAAAAGAAGTAACCTCCGCTGGGTTTTCAGACCTCTTTCGTGCTGCTTTCTGCCGTTTACTTGGTTCGGTTTGCCGATCCGTCTGTGACGATAAATGTCTGCAAAAAAAAAAAAACAAAAAACATGGCACGAGGGCGACGAGAAACTTCACAAGAAATGGCCCCAAAATTTAAAAACGTTTCAAGAACAAGCAAAAAAAATCTAAATAAATCAAGAAAATGAAGAAAAAAATACCTTTCTTTTCTTTTCTGTCACACAATTTCAAATATTTCAGAAATTTAATACTTCAACTACACAAAGTCAGTACTTGTGTATTTTTTCTGCAGATATTCTTACTGCATAAACTCGACACTCGTGTACTCTTACTGCTGATACTTTAACTACACAAAGTACATACTTGTGTACTTTTACTGCTTATACTTGGACTACATGATCTTGATACTTGTATACTCTTACTGCTGGTACTTTAATTACTTCAACTTAAGCTACATTAGGTCAATAATTGTGTACTCTTACTGCTGATACTTTAACTACACAAGGTCACTACTTGTTTCCTTCTACTGCTTATTCTTTACATGAAGTCAGTTCTTGTGTACTTTTACTGCTGATACTGTAACTGCTTGGAGCTGAGAGTACTTCTGCAGCTGGAAACTCAGATCAGAGAAGACAGAGATGAAGTGAAGTACATTCTGGGAGGAAAGTTGTCGAGAAATGTCAGAAAAATGAGCGAGTGAAGGTGACAGAAGTTTATTTGTGTTGAGGAAGGTCACAGTGAGTCAGTACAGGGGTGGACAAAATAACAGAAACACTGTTTCAGCAGAACTTCATACCGATGAAACTCTTTCGCTGGAGACTAACGGGCGACGACGGGACTCGGCGGTTGTTTTTGGGGCCACAGGAAGTCGAGTCATGATTTTCAGCAGCATTAAATGTTGGTGAAGCTGGACTTTTGATTAAAACTGAGTGGAAAATATTTATAATAATAAATATTTAATAATGACACAAATACTCATGTATCGTAACAGTCGTGCAGGAAATGTGCAAAATTAACAAAAAAAAATAATAACAGGAGCTTCTTTTAAATTAAATTCTGGGGAAGCTTTTCAAAAGAATAGAAGCACAAAATACGCTCTTGACATTCAAGCGATTCAACTCGTGAAAACAGTTTTAAAAAAAGTAACTTTAATCACTTTTTTAACAGGGATTTTCTTTTAAAGAATTATTCATTCATTAATTTTTAAGTACTAGGGAGACACCTATGTTTTAAATTTTGGGCTTTAGGGGAGGAACATGCAACTTTAGATGGATGTTTGTTGTATTTATTTTACCACCATTTTTTTTAAATATACATGCATTTCAAACCAGTGGGCATGTTTCGGTAAAATAATTTTAAAAAAATTTTTTTTTGGGTGATTTCTTAAGACATTTTTTTTTATTATTATTCTTTTTTTTAAAAAAGATTTTTGAAATTTAAAGAGTTTTTTTTTCTTTAAAGAATTTTGGTGATTTAATATTTTAAATAAACCTGCCTTCTAAATAAAAGGCGTGTTTACTTAAAAAAAACTCACCAAAAATGACACCATTTATCACAGACAGAAACCGTAAAAACAGAAATAATCGTTGGATTTTCACATTTCACAACACATCGTGTATTTCAATACAGGTTTGTGAAAAAAAATTCCATGACTTTCCCAGGCCTGGAATTTGGGGGGACGACTTCCTCTTTGTGTCATTACATCCATTTTGAATGAATTTAAGTTTCTCACAACCACAAACCCAAAAACGACCTCCGAGTCCAATCAGAAACTCAGAAACACTTTCAATAAAAATCATAAATTCTCATCATGAGACGTTTCGAGCTGTACGATGATTTAATCCACCTGCTGCCGTTTCTTCATGAACAGATTCATTTCAAACATTTCAACTTTTTAATTCAGACAAAACGTGAAAAGATGGCGTTAATTTTTGGACTCCTTTTTCTCTGAATGAGATTCTTTCAGTTCGTGTTGAATGCGACGTAACAGAGACTCACGTTGTTCACAAAAAACAGCACAGTGAGTGAAGTACAAACTAATCCCACACGTACTTTTACAGTATTGTACACAAATATATACATATAGTATAATACTGTACATGTGACGGACACAGTGACTCTACTTGCTTTTGTAGTTTGTTTTTTCTAAGCAGATACTTTTTTTAGGCGGGAAAATAACTTTTTCACGACCTGTGAGGGAACACTGTTATTTGACCTAAACAGCAACAAATGTTTCTAAAGTAAAGTAAAGAAAAACAGGTGATGGCAGATCTGAAGTTTGACTTATGTGTGTTTCTGCTGCGATAATGAAATGTTAGAAAAGTCCACATCCGAACCGAACAGGAGAAATATTTTAACAAAGACCGACGTGTTTGTTTCTGTGAACACCATCAGTGTTGAGCTGCCACGTTAACTCTTCTATTGTACCAATAAAATATAAAATATATGTAAAAAATAGTGAACAAAAAACAAAAAAACACTCCAGCCTGCAGACCACCTGCTGAGTTTCACTTTCTGCTGCCAGAATTTGCTTTTCAGCTTTTCACTGGACAGACGAACACTGGACTCGGTTTTCCTCTCGCACAGACGTCAAAATTCAGGACCAATCAGTCACCGACTACGTCTACATGCTCAACTATATTCCACTAAAACTGCAAATATAACAATACTCTAAATATGCTACGCTTCATGTAAATGGAGCTGCAGCACACGACTGATCGGATTAATCTGTTCGTTATTTTCTCGATTAGTTTGTCGTTTAAATGTCCCGTAAGGGCGCGTTAGCTGGAGTTTGCACGTAACGGGAATCACACGCTGCATGCTTTTAAATCAGTTTTAAATTGCTTAAAACATATTTTATAAGAAGAGGAAATTTTGTGTTTTATGTCCTTTACACTTTTATCTTAGCTCTTGATTTAGTTTTATGATATTTGTATATTTCTTTGTGTAGTCTTTTGCACTTTAGAACTTTGTTTAGATAAGTGTTAAATTAAGTTTATTATTTATTATTTATTAGTGAAATATTAATTTCTATTAGTCGTGTAAATGAGCTTAGTAGAAATATTGTCAGGAAAAAAACGACATAGTGGGTGTAAACGCAGTCAGTGTGGCTCCAACAGAATAAAACACGTTATCGCTGAAGTTTGGCGATACGAGCACACATCAGCAGACACTCTGACACCCACAAACGTCATTAACCACAAACACAGAGCAGATCTGCAGCTTTTCATGTAATAATCCCACAAACGTAATCCATTTCCCACCCAGAGCTGCGATATTTTCCCATGAGCTGACGGGAACCCGCTGACCCGTGTAACAGTCAATAACAACAAAGAACATTTCTCATTTTCATATTGCATTTGTGGGACGTTTTTTGTTGGAAGCTGAATATTTTCACTTTCCCACAAACGTAAAAAGTCCCCACAAATGTAATAATTATTACATTAAAACAATATTGGCTGTAATGTAATAATTATTACATCTGTATTCATGTTTTTGTGGGATCATTACATTAAAAGCTGCAGATTTGTGTTTCGTCTGTGAGTGTTACACAGTCTCTGGAAGACACGTTTAGTGTTGGACACAGAGACACGAAAACTGATCCTCTCGACCATTTTAACTTAGAGAATCAAGACGTCTGCGGGTGTTTAATCCGCTGTTTGTTGAGACTAAAAAACACGATTAAATCTTAAACTAAAGCACGCAAAAAAAAGAGAAGCTGCCACAGTAAAGGAACTAAAACAAAAACTCGTACGCTATAGTCGCCCTTCAAAATGTTCAAATAAGTGCAACATTTTTTCTTTAGATGAGAAAAACTTAAGGAATGTAGCTCCACATGCACAAATCACACCGGATCAGCTCCGTTCAAACGCCCCCGAAAAAGGAAATTATTACCATTTACATTTATTTTTCTACCTAAAAATCAGAGGGTGCTTCCATCTTCCAACTAATCATGTTTCAGAACTGTTAACCCTTTGAAACCTGGATCGTCTTTCTCAGGCATCTGAACCTTTCGAATGTTGAGCAAATACTTTAGATTTCTTACAAGAATAACTGGAAAATAAGATGATAAGCAACTTTACGTGAAATGTCTCGCAAATTGCAAAAATATTATAAAAGGTGACGAGAAAATGATCTTACAAATTTGCAAAAAACCCAGAGATTCATCAGAATTTTTTTAAATAACTGAGAAAATACAAAAAAAACTAGAATTGAAATTATTATAATCAGAAATTATCTTTACTTAGATACATTATTTTATTTGAGCATTTTTTCTGGTTATTTCTGGTCATTTTCTTTTACAAATTCACTCATTTCTTGCTATTTTTGTGGTCTTTTTAAAAAAGAAATGAAAATTGCTCATTGCCTGCTTTCCATGTTTTTGAAAGAAATCTGGTCAAATCCAGGTTTCAAGGGGTTAATAAATCTCGGTCGAGCTGCACTGTCTAAAGAAGCAGCAGACCGCCGAAAACTCATTCAAAGCAGAAAACGAAATGTTGTAACAGGAGAAAACAGTTTCACTTTTGTGGTTTGATTTTGAGTCTGAAGCCTCGTTTCAACTGAAAACAGCTGCGTCTGGTTTTTCACCGACGTATTTACACTTTGGTCATTTTCAGAGTCTCATCTCTTTGATCAGAGCGCCCGCACTGTAACAGCAGCAGCAGCTGTTCATTTTCGGCACCTTTTCCTTCATCTGGCTGAACTCGTTGAACAGACGGATTTCCTGCTGGTCCATCGAAACTTTTCACTTGTTTTGATTTTTTTTGTAGTTGTTTTTTTCTTTTTTTAAATTAATTTCCAGATATTTTTCTTTTACTTTTTTACTAATTTGTTGCAATATTATTTTTTTTAAATTTCTCATGAAGTTGCTCATTTTCCTTTTTCCCTTTAAAAAAAAAAGAAATGAAGTCTCAGGTTTGAAAGGGTTAACGGGTTAAAGCAGGGACTCTCAGACGTGAGGGGTCCGTCAGTGTGGCGTTGCGCTCACACTGGGGCTGTTACGGCACTTCGGATTTCATCTGGAATACTGATCTGGTTAAACTCAGCAGCAGAAACACTTAAAACAGAAAAAAAACACGAACTAAATCAAATATGTTGGCAAAAAGGTCGACGGGAGGAAATCACAGTTTTCTCGTGCTGCTTTAGTGTCTGTTTGGATTTTTTAGAGATAAGAGCTGTTTGGAATTTTTAGTTATTTTTTGTTTTCTCCCACTTCGGGGTCTGCGTTTTTTAACAGCAGTCCCTAAAAGTACAAAAAGAAGAAACGCTTCTTTAGAGCAGCAGATATTTGACGCTCGCAGCTCGTTGGCGTGTGGCTTCTGCTCCCGTCGGACATGGCGACTTCCTGGATTACATTCGATTGAAGTGATGCTTCTTCCTGCATCATGTGACACGAACACGAACTAAATCGATGCGATCGGACTGTCTAAAGCGACAAATAAAGTAAAAAAACAACACTACACTTGTGACAGAAGCACGAGGAGCTCGGGAGGACGCCGCCCTCTTCAGTAGCCGAGGTCCAGCTGGATTTTGTGCTCGAAAATGGCGATGAGCAGCATGATGCAGAAGCCCAGCAGGATGCCGGCGTTCTGCAGCAGGAAGAAGCCGCAGTGGCTGAAGCCGTGATCTCCGGCGTCGTTATGCAGCATCTCGGGCACCTGCGGAGAGAAACCACACTGACGTCACGCCGGTCTGCAGAGCGGCGCCCGGACACGGCACATTTACTGTGTGGGAAACGATACAAAACTATATGATTCATCAAATGACAGGAAATTCAGATTTTTACCAATTACCAAAATAAATTAACAATGATCATTTTTCCCCTAAAATCACCAAAAAATTTAAAGAACAGAAAGAGAAGCTTTGCTGTTTTCAGATGGCAGCAGTTTGTGACGGCGCTCCTCTCAGCTGTCTGATCTTTAGTGTGTGTGTGTGTGTGTGTGTGTGTGTGTGTGTGTGTGTGTGTGTGTGTGTGTGTGTGTGTGTGTGTGTGTGTGTGTGTGTGTGTGTGTGTGTGAAGAGCCCATCTGCTCCTGAAGGCGCTCTGAGCGGCTGACGGTCAGACGTGTCGAGTCGACAGAACAGATGCAGCTGACTGGAGGAGATTCAGTTCTGCTGAGTCAGCAGTAAACAGCTGAGGAGTTTCTCTCGGCGCCGCGTGACGCCGATAACGAATCATTTCTGCGCTTTCCTACTGTTTAATTATTGATTTTAATCTGTCAGCCCAAACACACAATCCAACAGCTTGCTCACATACACGTTTTTCAGAATTTTAGGACATTTCTCTGATTTTAGGATGTTTGGACGTTTCTGGAATTTTGTGACATTTTGTGGATTTTAGGACGTTATTCTGGTTTTAGGAGGTTTCGAGGATGTTAGGACATTTCGTAGAGTTTATTACATTTCGTAGATTTTAGGATGATCGTGAATTTTATTGAATCACGAGTTGAGTGAAAGTTAAAGTGTTACGCAACATTTTTAGGATAAAAAAAAAAACAACCTCTAAATTGATATTTTTTGCAGAAAAAAACCCGTTCGTGGTCGTCTTGTGATAATTTGCCGTTTGTTGCAGCGTCGGCGAGGTCGACTCACCATGTCCACCAGCGCCACATACATGAAGAGGCCGGCTGTGAGGGCGAAGATCCACATGGAGATGTTCTCGGCGTAATGTCCGATCAGGATACCGGTCACCATGCCCAAATACGCCGTCATGGCCGACAACACGTTGTAGAGGATGGCCTGACGCACCGTCATCCCGGCCTTCAGGAGCACCGCAAAGTCACCTGGGAAACAGAGTCGACACTCAGCTGCGAGCATCATCTCAGGTAAAAAACCGTCACTGCACGAGATCCAAAATGCTTAAAATCCAAACACCAGATAAACATGAGTTTGGCTGTCTGACGCATCAACGCAGACATTTTTCACAGGTCGACTCATTTTGGTTTTCAGGGCCGATACGAAGCTTAATGAGACCGATGACCGATATTTGGAACGAATGTGTGTTTACAATCAAAATGAAAATCTTTTTGTCAAAATGTAGCATTTGGAATTTAACAAGCACCAAAACAAAACTGTGATTAAATGATTTTAGCAAAATGTTTCATCAAAAATTTCAACATCAGAAACAGCAACTTCTTTATAAAGTCAAGTAACAATTTAAATTAAAACAAATTAAATAAATAAAAATATCTCCCTGAGGTTTCACAAAGTAAAAGTTCCTGCTGTGCTGACACTTTCTTTGCACTTTTTGTTAATTTAATCAGCAATCGTTAAAATAAAACTGATGTAGATAATCCACAAAATGCCAAATATCGGCACGATAAATGGCCAGGCCGATAACCTGTCGACCCCGAATTTTTTATCCAATGTCACAGACAAAAATCAAGATAATCGTGAGAAAACTTGTAGTTTGTCACAGAGAAAAGAGGAAAAAAGGTCTTACCTAACTCGTGAGGCAGCTCGTGACAGAAAACAGCCACAGACGTGCTCAGACCGCTGGACAGACCCTCCGTGAAGGCGGCTCCTGCAGAGCGAAACATTCAAACCGACCGTCATCGCCGCTGCTCAAATACGATCTTTGACGTTACGATTATCATCCTAACGAAAGTCAGCAGCCCGGCGGCTCTGTTCTGTTCATTAGTTTCTTATTGTTAATAACGTAGAGTCGCAGTCTTAGTGCGGACGTTTGAGACTGCTCGCTCTTCCTGACTGGAGGGAGATACTTCCTGTCTCTGCAGGAACAGATATTTGGTAGATATAACTCTAAATATCACAATTATCTTTATATATAAGGGACTCTGTTTTTTTTTAGTTTGGCTCAGGGAAGAGGCAAACAACTTTAAATGGCTGTGTTTTTTTGTTATTTTTTAAAGAAAACATGCCTTTAAAGAAGAACGTTTTCTCTTAAAAAAAAATCACCAAGAAATTTCAAAGAAAATTGAATAAACGCCATTTTATTTTTTAAAGAAAACATGTCTTCAAAGTCATGTTTTCTATTAAAATTTTGCCTCAGAGTCCTGGAAAAGTCCTGGAGATTCATCGATGCACATGTGTATGAACCTTGAAAAAACCAATTTAGGCCCTCATTTAAGGTCAATGAATTCAATGCCTTTTAAGGCTTTTTAAGGATCTGCGAGAACCCGGGTCTTCTTTCTTTGAGTTAGATCAAATTTTAAAAACTTTTTTTATGATGGAGAGATCACTGCAATATCGATATCGAAGGATTTGGTGAAAAATATTGTGGTATTTGATTCCGAGTCATCGCGTGTCCACGCTCGCCTCGGACACAGATCACGAGTTACAGTAACGCTGACTCACCGATCGCCAGGCCGTCGCTGAAGTTGTGCAGTCCGTCGCCCATGATGACCATCCAGGCGAGCGTGGCCACGCCGGCCTGCTGGAAGTGCTGCTCTGAGTAGGAGTGGGAGTGGCTGTGGGGGTGGTGGTTCTGGGAGTGGTGGTGGTGCAGGATGTGGTGGTAGTCGTGGTGATGGTGGTGCATGCTGTCGGTCTGGCCCACCGTGTCGTGGAAGTGGGAGTGGCATTTGTTCTCGCAGTCCTCGGCGGTGTAGGCGGCGGCCCCCGACGCTCCGCCGTAACCCTGCGGCGAGACGACGGACACCTGCGGCGCCAGCATCACCTGCTCCTCCTCCGCCACGCTGCCGCCGTGCAGGCTGCTCGAGTGGTCGCCAAACATCCCGGCGCCATTAGTCTCCACGTCTGAAAGGAAGAGAATAATTCTCACTTTCGTCTCGCTGCTGAAATACAGAAGATGATGAAATCTGTATGTTTTTGATGAGACAGAGTAAGAAGGTAAAGTTTGTCCGCAGAAATGGTCGATTTATTTATTTAGCACCAAGTCCCAACAAAAGTTACCTAATGACACTTTTCATTCAGACCGGTGACACTTAAATTACAACCCACAGACCAAATCTGGGCCCCTCCCCCAACCGCCTCCAATTCACGATAAAAATAAAGTGATTCACTCTGAATTAAAAAACACAAGGAGCCAGAGGGAAAAAACACCATCAAAATGAGCTTTTTTATCTGAAAAAAAGGTGTCTTAAAACCGAAGAAACGTCCCAAAATCCAAGAAATGCTTTAAAATCCTGGACATGTCCTTAAGGCCAAGAAATGTCTAAAATTCAAGTCTTCTCAGTGAACGCTCCAAAGTTAGACTGAATTTTGGTGATGGGAAAACTGCAGCTTGAATACCAAATCTAACCTTTCCCACTACATACAAAAGTCAGATGTTCGTGTTTGTGCTTTTTTGGGGCTTAAGAGACATTTTGTGGTTTTGGAAAGCTGAAGATTTCCGGTTGCGGCGTCTTTGTTCGGAGCGTCTCACCTTCAGTCGGCTTCAGGTCGTTCTCCTCCAGAGCGGGCTGCTTCTCTGGATCCGCTTTGTCGTTCTGGTCCCACTTCTTCTGGATCTGTTTGGACGGCACGAACGTCGTTTTTATCCACAGCAGAGACACAATATTAAACCGCACGTTTCAGAGCAGAGGAAAACATTCAATACGCTAAATGTTTGTAATAACAGAGAACGTGATCGAACCTTTTGCTTCTTGTCCTTGTACATTTTTCCCAGCGTCAGGAAGTGTTCGATGAGAAACATGAGGTAGACTCCGCTCAGAGCCGTCAGACCCTTCCACACGGCGTCCAGGTCCTCCTCCGGCTCGGCGTGGACGTGATGTCCCTCCGTCCCAGAGACCTCGTGGTGGTGATGGTGGCCCCCCTGAGACTGGAGCGCCAACGCCGACAACACGTGAACAGAGAGAGACGAGAGCGAGCTGAAAACCAGCCGAGTCTAAACCCGACATGAGCCGCAGCACCTCCTCTGCTGCTCAGAGCGGGAGCGACTTCAGGTGAGTCGAACGCCTCAAAATCTGCTTATTTGAGCTCTTTCTGGCTCTTTTTCTGAATCTGGCTGCAGACAAAGAAACTAGAGCCTGATTAATATGTGATTTTTGAGACAGATGCTGATTTTGGAATGAAAACAGATGATATCGATGTGGATCATGCTCTGATTTTACACCGATATGACGATGCCAAAGCAGTTAGAGGGCTGCTTTCTAAAACAAAAAAACATATTTAACGACTTACTGAACATCACGGACTTACAAAAATAGTAAAAAAAAACAGTAAATAAGAATAAAATAAACATCAGTACGGTTTGGTCTTTGCTGACCGTTTAAATAAAGAATAAATAGCTTGATAAACATCAGTGCTGTTCAGTATCAGTCATTGATGATCATTTCTAAACCACCCGAGCATCGTTTTCTGTATTATATGGTTTGTAAAAAAAGTTTTCTTATCAGCACATATTGGTTAAAATATACGCCGATATGCTCCGATACGTCTGTGAAAGGCTCATATCGTCATGTCGGCTGATAAATCGGTCGGGCTCGAGAAGAAACCTAAAGGAGGTGAAATCGCTGCGGCGTAAAATGTGACTCACGTGGGGGATGAGATGAAGGAAGGCGTCGCCGCTCAGCGTGCCGACGGCCAGCGCCACCAGGAAGCTGAGGAGGAACTTGAAGAAAACTCTGTTCATGAGCGGGATGAGGACGACGCCGAGCAGGGACAGCAGGGAGATGATGGTGATGGAGACGAAGCCTCCGACCCACGCTGCAGCACGCACACGAACACGGTTACTTCGTTAAAGTCATCGCTCATCCAAAGATGAAACAACAGAAGATGATTTTACCTATCGTGATGTTTCGGTCCCCCGCCGAGGGCTCCCTGTGGCCGTGCGCTGAGCTGTTGTGGTCACCATGGTGACTGTGACCGTGTTTGTGGTCTGGTGATTAAAAAACAGTTTTATCAAACTACAAAACCGCCAGAAAACTTCATTTTTCAGTCACAGCCGTCTAAATACTGCAGCAGAGACCAGCAGCAGCAGTCCCACACACGGGCCCTGGGATTTTAGGACACCTCTAAGTTTTAAAGATGTTTCATGGATTTTAGGATGTTTGAGGATTTTAGGATTTTTCTAGGATAAACATCCTAAAATCCTAAAAACGTTCTAAAATCAAGAAAAAAAATCTGAGAAACGTGCTAAAATCCTACAAATGTCCTACAATCAAAGGAATATCCTAAAATCCAAGAAACATCTTAAAATCTGAGAATGACATAAAAGTCCTAGACGTCCAGTGATCCTAGAAACATCCTAAAATTTAATAAATGTGCTAAAATCCTAAAAATCTCCTAAAATCCTAAAATCCGAGAATCATGTGAAAGCCCTAGAAAAGTCCTAAAATCCTGTCAAAGGGCCTTAAAGCAGGTCGAGTATCGCTGCACTGCATTTAAAACGCAGGAGACAAAAATTCAAAAGTCCTCAGACAATTATTGAGCCACGATCAACTTAATCCTCAAAAACACAGTAAAAGTGAGATTTGGACGTTACAGCTCAAGAGGTCAAAGGTAACAAAATCTTTGTGTGACCGTCTCTAAACTCGCTGATACCTTAACATAATTTTTTTGTTTTTTTTCTTTAAAGGATGAAGATTTGTCTCGTTTATGAGCTCCCACCTCTCTCCCCGTGTTCTGCAGCGCCGCCGTGCCGGACGCACGCGCCGCCATCAATCTGGTTGAGGAGGGCGGGGCATAGGAGGCTGAAGTCAGCGAGGGTCACACCCACCTCCTGAGACATGCCGTGTGAGGACAGGATGCTGGACGCGTTGAGACACTGCAGGTAAAACACAACAACTCAACACGTGCTCTCACATTTCTTAGGGACTGTTTGTCTCATTTGAGTCTCTTTTCTTCTTCCTGTTGTGATAACTGTGTGTGTGTTGATGCATGTGTCCTAAATGTAGTCCAGATTGTGTATTTGAGTGTAATCAGTGAATTTGCAGCTCAGCTCCTACAATAAGACTAAAATACACTGTGGAAACTAAATAGTTACATTCAGACTGTTCAGGTCCAAAAATGCTCCATTGAAACCCATTCAAACTGACATTTTTGATCCCACAGCCATCAGAGCAGAAAAACAGGACTTGTATTATTTCTGGGTGTCATTCTGGGCTTTTGACTCTGAATTTGTCATTTTGACTATTTTCCACCTGATGAGGTCATTTTGACCATATTTGGCATATGGAGGAAATACATGCTATTTCCACTAGGTGACCTGTCACAGTCAATGTAGCTGCTGATCACTGACATATCCCAGACTGTCAGCAGCTACACTCACACACTGACATATCCCAGACTGTCAGCAGCTACACTCACACACTGACATATCCCAGACTGTCAGCAGCTACACTCACACACTGAGGAGGACACTCAACATCATTCTTTTTTTCATCTAAAAACATAGTGGCATCATGACAAAAACCTGGCATTTAAAGGGTCAAAATTTGTAAAATTAATGAATATTTGATATTTATGAATAGGACTGATGGTAATTTAAAAAATGAACCAAATGAAAGCAGAAAATCACATTACTGTATAATAATTTTATTGCCTGATTTTTGAAGTGCAAGTGCATTTTGTGTGCAGAGTGATACGAGTGTGTGATATTAAAGCGGACTCTAAAGGGTTAAACAAAGCCCAGCTGAAAATGAGAAGCTAATGTCGTACCTCGACACCGTCCACGCTGTGGTTGTGGGGAAGATCCTGGTTTATGTGGTCATGGTCGTGGTCATGGTGGTCATGGTCGTGGTCCCCGCGGCTGACTGCGGCAGCCTGCGTCTGGCTCTCAGGAACCAGTCTGGCGGCAGACGCTCGGGTGGTTTCCTCCCCTGCAGGACCGGGTTGCTCCGTGCTGCCGTCTTCTCTCTTATGAGCTTCATCTGGTTTCACCACCAGCTGGGCGCTGTACGCCGCCGTGCTGCCGACCGCCTGAGCCGCCTGAGCCGCCGCCGCCGTGGCCTTCTTGTCGTGCAGGTTGTGGTGGTTTTGCTGATCTTTGGACACTTCGGTCGTCTTTGGAAACTTTCCGAGCTGTGAGGGCTCAGTGCGTTTCTGGTGATGCGGGTTGTCGTGGAGATGGGGGTGATGGTGCTGGCGACCCTCGTGGTGGTGATGGTGATGGTGGTGGCGATGGTGGAGGTGATCGTGGTGGCCCGGTTGCTCGTGATGTTGCACCATAACGGTCCTGATGCGGTCCAAGCCCACGCTCTGCAGGAGACGCTTCAACCCGGCCAGAGAGATGGTGCCGTTTTCTCCGTATCTGTCACGTTTAGAAAACATCGAAAAATACGACAAAAATTCAGTTTTCGTACAAAATAACTTCTTCCAGAAATGCTGAGGATAACAATTAATCAGTGATCAATTAATCTGTCGCTAAGACTTGAATCAAACGTGAAATGTAATCAATCGGCTTTGCAACGCTGTCAAATTATATTCAGTACGCTGCTGAGAGCTTTGAAGAAAACACATTTTGCATTTTGTGAAATAAGTTTTTATGTATTTTTTAAAACAATCGATTAATAGATCGTTAATTTTACCAAAAATCAATTAACCCTTTGAAACCTGGATGGACGTCAGTTTTCTAGAGCTGAATTCAGATGCCTTTTACAAGCTGTTTAACCCTTTGAACCCTGCGCACATACAAGAAATCAGTCAAATGTGACAAGAAAACTAAACTAAAGCTAAATTATATACATTTATAAATAATTTTTTCAGCACCTTTTAGGTCATTGACTTGTTTATTTTTGTGTTCACCTTTTAGTTGCTTATTTTCAGGTAATTGTCTTGTAACTTTTATTTTCTTTCTATTTTAAAAAAAAACTATTTTCTTGCTCTTTTTGGGGGCCAGGTCATGTTCATGTTCTGCGCGGCTTTTAAAGGGTTAAGGAAAGTGCTTTCTTTTTGCAGCCGTAACCAGAACAATTTTAATTTCAACACCGAGTTCTCGTCCAATATTTACGACCTGCCAGCCAACTTCAACAGTGCAGAGGGGAGTTCACTGCTATTTATGAACAAATTATTAATATTTCAGCGCACAGTTGTTTAATTTTTAACTATTGAACAACAAACGTGTTTACTAATTCATGACATGAAGTGCACGTGAGCCATACCTTCTTTAAGAGATCCAGTGTGTCGGATTTAGGGGGAAATTTTAATGCCCCTCAGAATGAAATTTAAGACAAATATTACAAAAAAAATAGTATTACAGGAAAAAAAAGAACCAACATGTGTCACTAAGGGTTGTGGAAATTTTTTCCCAAATATTTATTGCAACATAAAACGTGACTTTATGGTGATGTTACTGCGAGAAGCATTTGGTAAATTAGTATAGTTTTTAAATTTCCCAATTATTTAAAGATTTTACAAAGCAAACAAACAAAACAACTCACATCACATGCCTTTATATTTTTTAGACTTTTTAAATATTGATTTAAGGCATCATGGTTCAAGTCCTTTTCCATTAGACTCCTAATTGAGAAAACCATCTCTATTATGTGAAAAATAATAAGACTTATTAAAAGAAAAAACTTAATATACATAAAATATTCATTTTGTACAAGCTGTGAAAACCAGATACTTTTAGAAAACTCTTGTTTTTTAAATACATTTTTACATTTTTTTTTATCCTAAATGAGGGTGCAAGTTACTATGATTCTAACAGTTTTTTAATTACATCTTCTAATTTAAAATTATTTTCATTATCCTCTTTATCTCCTGTTTACTGGTCAACTGTCAGAAGAAACAAAGATCTACCAAAAGTTTGAAAAACTCTGAAATGTGATTTTTCAGTTTTTAACTGTGTAAAACCACAGAGGCAAATCTTTGCTGAGCTGCGACCGAGAAACGTCTCTTTACGAAACACCAGCCGAAGAAAATATCTGAAGGTGTGCTGGACGCAAACGCCGTTATTCCTCCCTCAGTGAAAATGTCAGCAGAGAGCGGCGGCTCAAACCGTGACAGCAGCTGTGTGTGGTCAGAGCTCACCTGTTGAACAGAGCCTCCAGGTGCTGCCTCCGGCTCTGCTCCGCCGCCTGTGCGTCGACCACCGCGGACAGTAAACGCGCCGCGCCGTTCGTCTCCGTGCCGGACAGGCTGCAGTCCGTACCGGCTGACCCGTCGCCGCCGGACAGACTCTCCGCGAGGAGAAACATCAGCATCAACATCAACATCGTCTCTGCCGAGAAAACAAGTGAGAACAACTTTAAACCGCGTCTGAAACCCAACGACCCTCATTTTTTCATCATTTTATCACTTGGCTGTGTTCATGCATACGGCATACGTTCTGGCAATAAATAAATAAATTTTAATAAAATTAATTTAATTGAATATTTAAAAGTTTTTTAAAAAAACTTTGGCTGTCGAGAATTGAAAATAATTCTTTTTTGTATTTTTTAAATCTAAAAACATAAGGACATCATGACAAAAACCTGGCATTTAAAGGGTTAAAATTCAGAAAATTAATGAATATTTGATGTTAATGATAAGGACTGATATTGGTTAAAAAATAACTCAGAATATCCAACTTTTTTCTCGCAAATTTGTGACATTATTTTGGAAATTTAGAGTTTTTTCTCAGAATATTACCCTGCTTTTTAAAAAAATGTATTTACAAGGGTCCTCAAACGCTGCGGTGTCTGTCGGTATATTGATAATCAATAATAATAATAATAATAATAATAATAATAACGTGGATTTATATATCACCTTCCAAGGTACCCAAGGCTGCTTTACATAAACAGAAAACAAAATTTAACCAATAAAAAGACAAAAACAGAACAGAAATAATAATAGCAACAATCTTCAAATGTAATTATATGATTATAATAAAGCTGCTTACAGTAATTATGAATTAAAAATGGCTGCATTTGTGCCACTTGTGCAGATGTTATATACTGTTTTAAGTACTTTACGACACTAAATCATACTGACGTTGTTACATTAACTCTCTCAGACTGTTGTCTCTGCACACGTTTACATATTTGCAGCACCGTGAACTTTTGCTGCTGCGCTCTTATTCTGAAACCGCTGTAATACACACGTTATGTACTTTTTAAAGGATCCCCGCCATTGTTTTATTGTACATTTATCTATTCTGTATATAAGTTCCTGAGTGTTGCAGTACTTTGCCACTTTTTTATTCCTCTTAATATTTGTTTTATATGTTTAATGTAAAACCTGCTCAGCAATAACTGACTCTGCAGCTGCTTAATTTGAAATGAATTTACGTGTTTATACAAAAGGGAAGTTAATGGCAGCGTGTGTGTCAGCCGCGCTGCATAACAAAAGACCCTTTTCTTTTTAAACCCGATTATGGTTAAGTCCGGATATCCGTTACAATCAAACACCTCTTATTCACAAAAATCCCATTAGCTCACACACACACACACACACACACACACACACACACACACACACACACACACACACACACACACACACACACACATCGGCGATCACAGGGTCTGCAGGCGAAGATTAGATATAACCCACAGAGGCATTTAACCCTTTGAAACCTGAGGAAACTGGCTTCATTTCTCTCAAAAACACGGAAAAAAGTTACGAGAAAATTACCTGAAAGCTTTTAATTTTTAAAATTGAAAAAGGGTTTAAAAAGAAAAACACACAAAGTAAAAATAAAATAAATCAATAAATACATATATTGGTAAAATAGTTAATAATTATTATTACTATAACAATTATTAATATAGTTTTAAGGATAGCCCCCCCACACTTTTTTTTAAACGATTAGTATCTTTAATGATCACTGAGTGGAGGAGTATAAAGTTACATCACATTAAAATGTGGCCTTTGATAATAAGAGTATTTACTTTGCAGCACTGTTGTTGAATTAACTGTGAAAGTACACACTCAAATTAAACACACATCTGACGTTAATTTATATATTTACTTAAATCGACTTTTGAATGCAGGAAAGAAAATTACATGAAATTTAGCATACATGATATTTTTTTTTAAATAAGGTAAAAACAAAACAATAAAAATAAATATATTATTATTATTATTAATAATAATAATAATAAGTATAGACAAAATATTTAATAGAAACAAATATATAGTTTTCTGGACATTTTTCCCTCTTAAAATTATCATTATGTTTTCATAGTTTCTTTCTATCCCTCTCTCTCAGCAGATTTTCTTTTTGCTAATTTACTACTTTATTAACTTTTTTAAAATAAGGTGTGACGTTTCCAGATGATATGATATGATATGAAAAACCTATATTTCCTGATGTGTTTTATTTAGAGCCGAATTGAAGAGCAGCTTCTAAATGGTTGGTTTATAAAAGAATCGGGCGTGTTAAGATTTTATTTGTTCTCTAATGGGACGAGATTATTGTTTCATACGTTTTCTATATGAGGTCTGATGTTAATGGCAAGAAAAAAAATCCTGGTGTGTTTTATGTAACGACGAATTGAAGAGCAACTTCTAAATAATTGGTTTACAAAAAAAACTGATGTTGAGGTTGTATTTATCAAATAATGTGACGAGATTTTTTAAATTAATGGGTTTTCTGAATGAGGTCTGGCGTTGGAGAAATCTGGCTTCCGGGTGGCATAAAAAATATATATATATATTTTCTGGTTGGTTTTATGTGAAGCTGAATTGAAGCGCAGCTTCTAGAAAGTTGGTTTACAAAGAAATCAGTCGTGTTTAGGTTGTATATTCCCTATAATGGGACAAGATATGTAATCTATAGGTTTTCTAAATGAGGTGCGGTATTGCTGAAATCAAGCTAACGGATGACATCAAAAATCGATTATGCCTGGTGTGTTTGGTGTAAAGCCGAATTGCAGAGCAGCTTCTAAATTGTAGGTTTCCAAAAAAATCTGCCACATTAAGGTTGTATCTATCCTCTAATAGGACGAGTTGTTTTAATTTCTAAGTTTTCTACATGAGATCTGGCGCTGATGAGCTCAGGCTTCCGGGTGGCGTTCTGGAAACGTCATATATCCGCGCTCAGCTCGCCGTCGTTGTGGCAGAGATGCGACTGTTTGGTGTTTAATTAAAGTGATACCTGACGGTGATGCTCACGCGGCGGCCGCCTCCTCACCTGCCGTGTTCGTGTCGGTGTGTTAGCCTGGTTAGCCTCCGTGCTAGCGGCGGTTATGTGGTTAAATTCTCCGGGAGGACAGACGGCATCTGCCGCGCGGCTGCGGCCCAGGCTCGGGCCTCGCGGGCTCCGCCGGAGTTTAAAACAAAAATCAGTCCATGTGAAAAATGAAATCCTCCCGACAGCCGACCACGCGTGTCCGTTTGATCACACACACACACACACTCTCACACACACACTCACACACACTGGAGGTAAACAGAAACACGTTGGGTTTCTGCGCTCCGCACCATCCCGGTGCCGTGTGCACAAAGACGGTAAACCCGGAAACGGAGCCGCTGCCGCCGCCGTGCGGAGCGGACACGCTGCAGCTGCACGCGGGCTCACACAGAGACCAAAACACGCGCTAAAACCGCAGAAAATACCTTACCGTCCCCGGTGAGCGTCAGCGCAGTTTTATCCTCCCCTGTCGGTGTGTGAGAGCCTCCCGGTGCTGCTCGCTGCTCTCCGGTGCTCTCCGGTGCTCCCGTTAATGAAGGATGAGGGATGTCTGTGCCTCCTTCAGGGGCCGCCGGAAATCTGAGAGACGACCAGGAAGAGGAGGAGGGGGTGTCTGCAGAGGTGAGGCAGCCCGCCACAGCAGGTATCATACACAAACAATAAACAAACAAACAAATAAATAAACAGACCGCTGCTTTGATGAAGTTCATAATTTGGCGCATTCTACGCATTTTTTAAATTTATTTTTATTTTTATTTATTTATCTTTTTGTGTAATTTTGGCTGTGTTCATGCACATGGTATACATTTTGTCCAGATTATGTATTTTTGTTTAATCTTAGCATATACCTCAATGAGGCCCAAAATAAAACTGCTAAAGGACAAAAAGCAACTACAAGGATACACGAAAGAACTGCAAAGAAACACAAAACGACCAAAAAAAGACATAAAATTATCTCAATGAGACCAAAAAGAACAGCAAAAAGACGAAAACAAAACTTCAAGGAAGCACAAAATGACCAAAAAAAGCAACTGAGTTAGCTTAAAGTGACACAGAAAAGACATAAAATTGCCTCAAATAGACCCAAAACAACTGCCAAAAGATGAAACCTGTTTTACGCTCTTTCACATTATTTTTTCATTTTTTTCATGTTTTTATAATTGTGTGTGTGTTGATGCATGTGTCCTAAATGTAGTCCAGATTGTGTATTTGAGTGTAATCAGTGAATTTCCAGCTCAGCTCCTACAATAACTCTCTATATATAATTTAAATATATACATTAATTTTTGATTTTGTTCCCTGATTTTCATGTGATTTTCTTTTCACTAATTTCTTCTGAATTTCTGGCTTATTCCTTCCTAAATTGCTTGTTGCCTTCTTCCCATGTTGTTGAAAAGAAATTTAAATATTAAGTCTTAGTCTTGTCAAACATGTCGGCTTTTGCTGGTGACATTTGAGCCTTCGGTATTTTCTAAAATCCTGGCTCCGGCATCACGTTTCTGCCCGCTGGGCTGCAAACTGCTCCGGCTGCATCACGCAGACCGAGCAGAGGGGTTCGCTTTTTCCGAGGAGGACTTGAAGGCATCGCGGGAGGACTCGGAGCTGATGCTGTGAAGGAGGACAGTAGTGAGGACATGTGACTGGGCTTAGGCAGCATGTGACGGCGGCGCCTGCGTCCAGGTCCCTGTGGGACAGAGGACAAGAGGATTAGTTTGGGAAAATATGGAAACTCTCAACTTTAGTTTTGGAGCACAGAAGTACTTTTTATTTTACTTTGTGCACCTTCTCAGAGGGACATATTGTACTTTTTACCCCTTTAACCCATAGACACTGTTTGGCACATTTTTGTGTATTTGAGTGTAATCAGTGAATTTGCAGCTCAGCTCCTACAATAAGTCTAAAATACACTGTGGAAACTAAATAGTTACATTCAGACTGTTCAGGTCCAAAAATGCTCCACTGAAACCCATTCAAACTGACATTTTTGATCCCACAGCCATCAGAGCAGAAAAACAGGACTTGTATTATTTCTGGGTGTCATTCTGGGCTTTTGACTCTGAATTTGTCATTTTGACTATTTTCCACCTGATGAGGTCATTTTGACCATATTTGGCATATGGAGGAAATACATGCTATTTCCACTAGGTGACCTGTCACAGTCAATGTAGCTGCTGATCACTGACATATCCCAGACTGTCAGCAGCTACACTCACACACTGACATATCCCAGACTGTCAGCAGCTACACTCACACACTGACATATCCCAGACTGTCAGCAGCTACACTCACACACTGACATATCCCAGACTGTCAGCAGCTACACTCACACACTGACATATCCCAGACTGTCAGCAGCTACACTCACACACTGACATATCCCAGACTGTCAGCAGCTACACTCACACACTGACATATCCCAGACTGTCAGCAGCTACACTCACACACTGAGGAGGACACTCAACATCATTCTTTTTTTCATCTAAAAACATAGTGGCATCATGACAAAAACCTGGCATTTAAAGGGTCAAAATTTGTAAAATGAGGAGGAGGAGACTCAACATAATAATAAAAAAATCATCTAAAAACATAGTAACATCATGACAAAAGCCTGGCATTTAAAGGGTTAAAATATTTGACATTTATAATTAGGACTGATGTTGGTTTAAAAACTAAAATTTAATAATCATATTAATGTATAATATTTTTTAAGGCTTGATTTTGAAAAGTGCGTTAAGTGTGCAGAGCAGTTTGAGCGTGAGTATTTTTTTTGCTGCTAATCATTGACGTATCGCAGGCTGTGATCATCAAAAAAATTATAAAAATCTGTTAAGCATGTAGTATATTACAAATAATTTATTTTATGTATTGCTTTTCATCTAAAAATATTGTGGCATAATGAGAAAAAGCTGACATTTAAAGGTTTAAAATTCAGAAAGTTATTGAATATTTGATATTTATTATTAGGACTGATGTTGGTTAAAAAATGAATTCAGTGGAGGTAAAAAATCATATTAATGTGTGATATTTTTTACAGCTTGATTGTGAGAAGTGCATTAAGTGCGCAGAGCTGAGCTGGTCGAAGCCTCACACACAGTTTAGATAAAAACCTAAAAACTCTCTGAAAACCGAACCCACGTGGATCCCAACAATCACCTGAAACCCAAATCTGCAGTCGTCCCACCTCCAAAACAAGCAGCGGTTCAGTTTTTCTGCCAACATGTGGTGTTTGCTTTGGTTTGTGTGTGGGAACGAGCTTTAAGTTGAGCCTCCGCTCAGCTTAAAAAGATCAACTGACGGGGCTGTTTAACCCTTTGAAACCTGGAATGCAGTCATTTATCTCGTGCTACGTTCACACGCCGTTCACGTTTTTAAAGCTCTGAAATCTGAGCAAAATGCTTTGATTTCTTTCAAAAATGTACTAATTTTTAAAAATTAATATTGTTTTTTTTTAATGTCTTTTTTTGCTAAATTTCAAGAAATTTTCTCGTAACTTTTAATTTCTTTCTATGTTTTTAAAAGAAATCTCTCCTTTGTTTAGGTTTCAAAGGGTTAAGGTCACAGACGGTTTACAGGAACAGAAGACGTCAGACAGAATATTTTCTGGTGATTAATAGTTTGTTGTTTTGGGTGTTTCTCAGTGCTTTAGTTTAGCGCTGGACTCAGCTAATATTTACCAGGGTGTGTGTGTTAATGTCCCGCCCGGCTGCGACACATTCAGACCAACAATGCCTCGAGGCCAAACGGGATTAAACCAATCTGAAGTCTGCGGGGGAGTTAAAGGACCAGTCTGGGCTTTTTCTGTGTTTTTAAACGGGTGACAAACCTCACGTTCAGACTCTGGGCCTTTTCCCAAACCAGCCTTTAAAGGAGAGATACTCAGCTTGCTTTGATTGGGGGCCACTTTTGCAAAATGACAAGAGGCCAGGGGCCACATACATGTTTGAAAGAAAACTTTCACTGCTGGAAAAAAGGCTGTTTTTAATAAAACTAGGCCATGTCTGCAGTAGATACCAATATTTTTGAATTTGGTGTCACTTAATCAGAGAAAACAGAGAGAAAACTCATTTTTGTTTAAGAGGTAGAAAGCCTACAACTACCAGAATGCACTGCACCACACCAGACCAATTAACACTTTCTGGGATTTAAGGAGGTAGCTCCGATTTTAGGACATAGGTTTTTAGGGCGTTTCTTGGATTTTAGGATGTTTCCAGGTTTTTAGGACGTTTCTTGGATTTTAGGATTTTTGTAGGATTTAAGAAAGTTTGTAAGATTTTACGACGTTTCTAGGTCTTTCGTCTCCAGGTCTAGTTACTTAGATTTGAGGACATTTCCAGGATTTTAGGCATTTCTAGGATTTCAGGACTTTTTTTTTATAGTTAAGGACATTTCTGAGATTTTAGGCATCTCTAGGACTTCAGGACATTTCTCAGATTTTAGGACATCAGTGTCTCAGCTGTGTCCTCTGTCGGGGGTGTGGGGGATCCTCCTCTAGCTCCTTTTTTGATCAACAAACTCTATTTTGATGCTGTTTTATGTCTCTGACACCTTATTGTTATTGTGAATTAGAAAATGGTTTTGGGGGCCACTCAGCACCGTATCAGGGGCCAGATTTGACCGACGGGCTGTAAGTTGAGTATCACTATTACACACCGCCCGGCGAGCTGGCGTCCACTCTCAGATCACTTACAGCACCATATTGTGCTTTTCATGGAAGAGAAACTTTAGCAGAACTAAACTCCAAAGTGTTGAAGCCGCTCCTGGATCAGGACTCTCAGGGGTCAGCATTCAGGGCAGAGCCATCCCAGCGCTCGTCTCGCCCAGCCCACAACGACAATATTGGTTTTGGAGCGAGTGGCTGCTGGGAGGGTGTGTTCGTGTTTTTGGACGGGATGAAATGCAGCTTTAGTATCTTCACACACCGAGCGCGTCACGTACTTTACATCAGATACACTTCAAAGAAGAGCCGGTCCCAGTTCAACACACGGTCCCTTTTAGGAGACACGCTTTGACAAATGCAGGCCTGTCTCTATTAGAGGCTGGCTCTGGTTACCACGGTTACCACGCAGCTTCGTTTTCAGCGGTTGTTGTTGTTGACTCTCCACCAGGTTGTTGGCGACCTGCTGGAGAGTCAGTTAGCTGCGTTTGTATGTTTAAACTTTTGTCAGACACAATGAGATTTCCCACAATTCATTTACTGAAACCACGAGCACCAAAAAAGACGGTATTATCAGCCGAGTAAACAAGAAAGATGAAAAAAGGGAGATGTAGAAGACTGCATTTAAAAAAGCTTAGGAAACATGTTCAGTGAAATATATTTATAATTATATATTTAAAATTATTTTTACAGAATTATTATAATTTTAAGCATTTTTTCATGTCATTTATGGCTTCTTTTTACTTTTTAAAACTTTTTTAGGGTTTTTCTTTTGTTGCAAAATTTCAGGTAATTTTTTCTTATTTTTCACAGATTTCTTGCTAACTTCTGGGTCATCTCTTCTTTTGTTGCTCATAACCTTCTTCCCACATTTTTTTGTTTTTTAGCCAATTTGCCTGTGTTTCAAAGGGTTAAATTTAATTTGATTTTATTTCCGTCTTTGTGGAGCAGCAGTTTTGTGTGGAAGGAGGTAAAAGCTCGTCCCTTACAGACGCCTGTCCCAAATTTAAGCCTGTTGAGTTTAATTTATTGAGCAGTGAGGTCATTAATTGGGGCTATTTATCAAAGTTTTACGGTTCATTTATATCAGATATATATCAAATATTGATCAAATGTAAAAAATGTTTTGAACCCTTTGAAACCTGAGCAAATTGGCCTGATTTCTTTCACAAACATGTCATTGAGCACCCTCCCCAAAAAGTGGAAAAAAAATGAAAAAGGAAGAAAAAAAACTAATAAACAAACAAGGAAATTACCTTGAAAAAAGTGCTTAAAATATTTTTAATATGTAATATGATCCCTAGATTTAAAAGAAAAAAAGTCTAAATCTACTATTTTTTTGCAATCTGAGAAACATTTCTGCCACTTTTTTTTGCCTTTTTGTTCCCATGTTTTTAGGAGAAATCACAGCAGTTTTTCGGGGTTCTGAGGTTTGAATTCTTGTGAAAAAGCATCAAAGAAAAGTGATGTCTCTCCAGGTTTGAAAGGGTTAAGTATTTCCACAGTGTGTTAACTGAAGTGCTGCTTTTAGTTTCCACGAGGGGGCGACTCTGAACTGAAGTGGTGTCAGAAACAGTCTGAATGTGAAGCAGAACTGAAACGCAGAGATCATTAACTCATTAACGTCCACAGAAACCGAAGTGTGCAGGTTCAGATCCGCGTTAGTGGCTTTTATCAGACCGGACAGGCGTTCCTGATCAAGTGGACTCTAAGTCTGAGTAAATGTGAGACTCTCACAATGTTTGGGGGATTTTCATTTGAGAAATTGTGTCAAAGCAACTGAAAAAAACCTCATTTGTTGTATAAAGAAAGCAGTTTTGACTTTACAACATTTAATCTTTAATTTGTTTAGTATTTTACAAAACAGCAGCTTTATTACTGTGAATATGAATGTGAGAGTTTTTGTGGGTTTTTCACTTTACTGTGAGAAAAAAAAAAATTTATTAGTAAAATGAGAAGTAAAATACAGAATCAGTCAAACACTCATAAAAAATAATGTTTCTGCAAATCATGGATGCATTAAATTTATATGTTACGAATCTTTACGCTCCTTTACATTTCATCGAGGCTGTGGTTAACGTGTGTTAGGATTACGCACTAAAACCACTTGATTAAGGTCAGGAAAAATTCCTCTTTTGGCTTTAAATGATCTGCTCTTTGGGGCGCTGGGTAGCTCAGATGGTAGAGCGCACGCCTCACATTCAGAGGCTACGTGTCCTCGTCACAGCGGCCGAGTTTGAATCCAGCCGGCGGCGCTTTGCCACATGTCATCCACATTTCCTGTCGTCTCTGTAGCTGCCCTATCAAATCAAAACCCCCAAAAATAAAACTTAGGAAATAATCTGCTTGTCTTGCCACTATCCCAACAACAAAAAAAAAGGCTTTATTGAAATACAGCGACTTTTCGCTGGAAACAGCCACGTCTGTTGCCTAAAAAGCAGCTGGAAATGCAGTGATGTCAGTGATGTCTCTTTAGAAAACAGCAGCTTTTCATGCCATTATTCTGCAGGAAACACGGCAACACTTAGCTAAAAACATCCATTTTTTGTGGCATTATACCTACGTGGGAAAACAATGACGGGTCGCTTGAAAACACCCACGTTTGTTACCTAAAGAGCAACTGCAAACAGCAAAAACACACCAAAAAAACAGCAGTTTTTGTTGTTTATTGCCTAAAAAGCAGCCAGAAACGCACTGATGTTTCGATAAAAAATAACCACATTTCAAGCCAGTGAACGCAGTGACAATTTGCTAAAAAACAACCATTTTTTGTGGCGTTATACCTAGTTGAAAAAGACCAGCAGGTTGCTTGAAAACACCCAAGTTTGTTGCCTCAAGAGCAACTTAAAACAGCAATAATTCACTAAAAAAACACTTTTTGCTGTTTTGGTCTCCCCTCCACCTCCCGATGACAGAGTCAGCTTAGAAACGTCACGAGAGACGTTGATGCGATACGTGTAAAACTTTTATGGTTTGCAGAAACATACAAAGCCAATATTTCCGCTGACGACTGGGCTGTAAAATGTGACTTTTTATACAAATTAAAGTGACATTTTGACGACACTAACTGATAAATGAATCAACATTTTACTCACAAGTGAAACGTTTTGAGGCGGCGGGACAAATGAAGCGTTGGTTAACTGATGTGGAGATTGTATGTGATGGTTTTAGGAGCTGCAGAAAAACGTCTTGACTTGTTTCTTTATCATTTCAAAGATTTAACGAAGGCGCTCTCATCCAGTGACCCACTTACTGTTAAAACACAGACGATTGCAGTTATTATTTCACAGACAGAAATATTTTACAGTGTGTCTGAGAGTTTCATCAACTTTCTTCTTTAATAGGATGTATGTGATGAAATTTGGATGACAGGATGTGATGCAACTTCATGCTCCAGATGTCTGTTTTGAACATTTTCCTCTCCGTAGAAGAAACATCAGACTCTGTTTGTTTGTCTCACCTGCGTCTTTAATGAGACAGCTGAGCGCGCGCTCCTTCGTTTTCCTCTGCTCTTGCTCGTCGCTGCTTAAATGTGAATAATAAACGTCATTACAGAGCTTCAAACAGTCGTCCTCATCACTTTTACTGCCATCAAAGAGCGCAGAAATCAGATACGATGACCATAATATATTAATGGACATCGACTGCTTCAGTCAATTTCATGACTCGCTGGTTTCTTCTTCGGCTGCTGCAAATTCTGCCTTTCAAAATTCACTCCTCAACTCATCTGTCAGAGCAAAAACGACTCATATTCAACGAAAACGCTGACTTTATTTTGACTTTATAAGAAAAAGTGCAAAGTAGATTTAAGTGCATATGCAAATAGCAACATGGTGATACTAGAAACCATGCTCCCAAAAATGTCCTACGATGCTCCGTCTCACAGGAATTTGTAAAAACAGTTTTGGACAAAAATTATAAACAAGCACATAAACAACAGTTTCAGGCCTTCAGTTTTAATCCCAAATAAAAAAGAGCAGAGAAAGACTTTAGTCTTTGTGTGTTTGGGAGCCGGCGTTGGAGGACGAGGAGGGAGGCAGTGAAAATAACCAGCTTATTACGGCCCAGATTGTCCTAAGTAGATTCGGACGAAGTCCACCTTCTGTTATTTATTCCAACTATCTCCGTCTCAGTCTGGTCCAGCTCTGCAGATAATCGTCGTGTCTTATTTCTGCAGCTTCTGTCGAACCTCCATCCAAGTCAAAAGCCCAGAATGACACCCAGAAATAATACAAGTCCTGTTTTTCTGCTCTGATGGCTGTGGGATCAAAAATGTCAGTTTGAATGGGTTTCAATGGAGCATTTTTGGACCTGAACAGTCTGAATGTAACTATTTAGTTTCCACAGTGTATTTTAGACTTATTGTAGGAGCTGAGCTGCAAATTCACTGATTACACTCAAATACACAATCTGGACTACATTTAGGACACATGCATCAACACACACACAGTTATCACAACAGGAAGAAGAAAAGAGAGTAACGGAGTTAAGTTTGTTTTTGTTTCATTGATTCTGCAGCATCACGGCCTAAATGAATTCACCTCGTCACATTATGCACGTGAGAGGCGGCGCCGTGGCTTTTAGCTCAAATTGGCCGCCCACGCGTGTTGTGTTTTTAGGATATTTTTTTGTTATCAAGAAATGCACTCAGCATGTAAACGAGTCTGACACTCAAACAATTATTCAACTCAGTGAGTCAGAAGCACGCGCGGAAATGTGGCGGCAGAAAGTCTTCCTGCTGCTGCTTTTTCTTTTTGTTTGTGTCATCAGGAGTTTAGTTTCAAACGTTAACGGAAAGCTGTTAAAGAATGACGAGGGTAATTTAAGAAAGGTGTTTTAAGGTTCTGATGGTCTCTAAAAAAATAAATTTCCCTAATGTCGACCTAAAACTGTCACAAAAACAACCTGAAAACTGCTTAAAATGCAGGAAACATTTAACTTGACACAGAGACTTAAAATAAACCCTGCAGGAGTCAAAGTGCTCGTGTATTTCTTGAACATAGCTCTCGTGCACAAACATTTCGCAGCAGCGGCTCGATGCGGGAACCATCGACGGCTGCGAGCGCTTTGATTCGCACTTCGGCACACGAGGTCCTCGTCCTCGGAGTTTGTATTCAGTGGAGGTTTTTGTGGCTCGTACAGTCTTTGTGCGCTCACGTTGTTTCCTCCTGAATACGTCCATGTGGTTTCGTGCACGCGTGTTTTTCAGTCGCAGTAATTCTGTATCTAATGATGCTCTGGAGGAGAAAGAGCGACCTGCTGCCCTCTCCGCTGCCTCAGTGGTGTTTGCTCTCCTACGCTTTGATCAGTTTGTGATTGCGGACGCAGTGTGGACGTGACCCGGCGTCCCCCTCCACGCTCTGTCTCTTTATTCTGACATGCAAACAGAGCCGGCGGTCGCACTCTCGAGTCCTTGAGCGGCTGATGAGCGGCGACGCAGCAGCTGACAATATCATTTAGTCTGATGATGCAGACGGCTGAGATGAGCAGATTCCCATCAGCCCCTCTGGTCACCATCAGAGGCTGAGACGCAGACTGACGGCGCTCTGAGTGTTTTATTTAATCAGGACGCGTCTGCGCTCTAATGAGACACCGCGGAGCCTCTTTGTCCTGCAGAAACGAGGACGCAGAGCTCTGTCAGTGAGATCAAACTCTTTGATTTTCATTCTTTTGGCAGCATGATACAATATCCAGCAGTTATGTTGTCACCTGTCAGCAGTTTACACTCGTTTCCATGTTCAGTCTAATGACGTTAAACGATTTCAGAATAACCAATCACTGAAGAGCGATTCATACGCCTGAGCCTCACTTATTTCAGTCCACCGTCTCACTCTGAACTCATCAGAAACTGCCACCTTTTTCAGGGTTTCAGTAACCCTCAAACTGCGCAAATTAATATTACGAATATAAAATACACTTAATGGAAAGACGTCACTTTCGAAAAAACTCCTATTTATTGCAACAAAACTTTTTACGCTCGCCTGAGGTGGTATTTCAGGTGATTCGAAAAATCCAGATTTGTCCGAAGTGCAACAGACACTTTTTAGTCTTTTCTAGGTCACATGACGCTGTGAGGTCACATGAACCTGTGAGGTCACATGATGCTGTGAGGTCACATGACACTGTGTCTATGTGCTTGTCAGTAGGAACTGGCTCCCTCATGATGCAGCAGGAGCTACAACATAACTCTGAGAAAGTTTTGAATCCACAATTCCTCTGTGAAATCGTGGACTACATCTCCCAGAAATCCCTCATACGTGGCCGCTCCCACGTATGAGGAGCCTTTCCATCATGGCTCATAACACGCCTATGTGACCTTAGATTGGAAATAATGACGACTAGTGCGGTGGCTGCAATAGAAATAAAGCTGCTGATGTGTTGAACATCCGTCGCCATGGTTACTGGGATGTTATCACCAGAGGAGAAGTCACATGACATCTCTCAGTGAAAAACAGTCAGCTCCATGTTGAGTTTTGTCAACATTTCGAAAGTATCTCTTAAGTTTTGTGCAAATCTGTGATGAATGAATCGTCATAAAAAGTGCCGACTTTGATGATGTGTTTTCCAGCTGATCCAAAGGGGTTTTTGTGAGGGATTTTGGGGGATTTTGGGGGATTTAGTGGCATCTAGCGGTGACGGTTACAGGCTGCAAACAGCTGAAACTTCTCCTGATTCCTTCTTTGTTCTCACCTATTTTCTCCGATGATTTGATGTTTGCTCTCCTGATTTCTGATACAGATGCTGGAGGTGATTTTTTTTACTGAGTCCTGAATTAGCCACAGTTATTTTAAAAACTGAGGTATTTTGTAGTGACAGCTTTCATTTGTGTGATTTGAGGGTTAATGGAAACGTGACTCATGTTTGATAGTTTTGTCATTTTTCTGTAACAGAAGTGGACAAAACGTATTTCTGAAGTCGGCGTTCTGCGGCTCTCTGTGGATCAGACCGAGCCCCTTTTTGACTGAACGTGTAAAATATCCCAAACTAAAAAACACTTTTCATTCCAGCACGAGTCTGCCTTTGATTTAATTCAATTTACTAAACTTTATTAATCCCAGAGGGCCGTCAGAGGAGCCTGCCAGGCAGCTGTGTTGATTATTGTGAGGAGAGCTTATCAGCCAGCTGCAGCAGCGTCTGATGCAGCTTCTCCAGCCACGTTATTACGGCCGATATCTGCCGCTCTGATCCGTGATTATATTTGGGCGACTTGTTTCTCATAGGTCAACGCTGAATTGACTTCAGAACGTGTCGGGGGGGTCAGATCAATACTAGCTGCTTGGGTAAGCTCACTCTCTGATCCGCGGCTCGGCCAAATCGATGGTCACCAGGAGGCGGGGTCAGGGGGGAGCTGGGGGGGGGGCTTTATCAATAAGCTTCTGTATCGAAGGATGAAATCTGCAGGTCTGAAATGGCTCCACTTCATTAACAGATCGAGTTGGCGCCTGAATCAATGGAGCGAAGCGGCGAGCACTGTACGCGCACAGTGAGGGAGAGCAAGGCATGATGGGAAAACGGTGAGATGTACAGAAAGAGACGGATAGAAAAAAATCAAAGGTTAGAGAGAAAACGCAAAAAACAAACGGAAATCAAAGATTTTAACGACACTGAATGGATTTAATTCCCAAAGAGGATTCTGTCACTCACCCCGATTTTAAGGTTTTTCACGTGTTAAATTTGTTGAAAACATTGAGGTCAAACAGCTTCTTACCCTCCGAGCAGAGGACGAGATCAGCTGTCATTAACCCTTTGACACCTGAGCAAACTGGCCTGATTTAAAAAATAAATAAATGGGACAACAAGCAACCTAACAAAAAATGTCCCTTTTCCTTGTTAAAATCTCAAATTCTCCATATTGTGTCAAATACAAATAAACTGCGTTTCACTAAACTGCACCTCTTTTGTTTCTGCGATGTCAGCTTGCTGTCTCTTTGCAGCTGTTTTGCATCTCCTTGTAGTTTTTCGAATCTTTATGGTCATTTTTAGTCTTTTTGTAGTTTTTTTACAGCTCTGTGTCTCTTTGCAGCTGTTTTGCATCTCTTTGTAGTTTTTTGTGTCTATTTTCAGCAGTTTTGTGTCTCTTTGTAGCTGTTTTGCCTCTGTTGTTGTTTTGTCTATCTTTTAGCTGTTTTGCATCTCTTTGTCTTGTTTTGTGTCTGTTTGCAGCTCCTCTGCCTCTCTCTGTGGTTGTTTTGTGTCTCTTTGATGCTGTTTTGTATCTCTTTGTAGTTGTTTTGTGTCACTTTATGTTCAGTTTTTTTTTTTGCAGTTATTTGCACCTCAGTCGTCATTTTTGAGTCTTTGCAGCTGTTTCAAATCTCTCTGTAGTTGTGTTTTTTGTCTCTTTTTTGCAGATGTTTTGCATCTCTTTGAGGCTGTTTTGTGTCTGTTTGTGGTCATTTTGAGTCTCCTCCAGGTCGGTGTATGTCTCTTTGAGTGACATTTTTCGGGTGAAGGCCCGTGACACTTTGGGCCCCGGGGCCCGTGCCTGGTCGGCCTGTTCAGTAGCGCATCCATGTTGGTGGTTCAGGATCCGGATGACTGAGAGCCAGACTCAGAGTCTGTAAATATGGACGTGAGGATGTTGAATCCAGTGAGTGATGGGCCTTGAGATGGAAGAACACGAATAAAAGTCGTTTATTGAGCTGTTAATCACAGCTCAGATATGCGAGTTAAAATTCAAAAGGCAGAAAACAAATCAAACACGGATGCTTCGTTGCAAACTGTCGTGCTTAAAGCCAAATCTCTGCGGTCGGTCGTCATAGAAAACTGCCGTCGTATTTGGGGAACATCTATGAAACGTCTTGAGTTTTGTGTGACGTGTCAGCAGCTGACAGTCATCAGCGTCGTTTACTCTGAACATCATCACATCCTGTAACTGGATCTCAGGATGGACTGAAGGTAACGTTACGAGCGGGCCTCCTGCGCCGCGCGTCCTCCGAGACTCATCTTCATTTCATTTTTCAGATGAGATTCGTGCACTTTTGTGATCGGACAGGTTGTCTGGAGGCGGAAACGTGGCTCCTTTTGAACGGATTCATGCTCTCAGCTTTCAATTAGCCCGGTGCTGCGGCGGTGACAGATGGAGGGAAAAGTCATTTTCTTTTCGGGCTCTGATGTGAGTCAAAGGAGAACGAGGCCGGAGGACGAATCCGACCCCGAGTTAAATTATCTGTGTTTAATTCTGAGAGTGAAGGAGCAGAGATGTCAGGTTTTTAGTCACGTGATCTGTGCGTCGTTATTTAAAGTCCATCTTTACGCCCAGCAGCTCACCTGGTACAGCGGGCGCCACATGGACCAAAGACCAGTGCTGCACGCCGTCCTCTGTTTCCTCCCTTTCACACTAAAAGAAGCTGTCTGTCCAGTGAAGCTGAAAAGCAACACAAATCATTTTTAAAAATTAGTCGCAGATTTTTTGCATCTCGTTGTCGTTTTGCATCTCATGATGTGTTTCATCACGTGATGATGATGACAAAAAAGAAATTATAGTTTAACAAAAATACCAAGAAAATGAGCTGGAAAACAAAGAAAAGTACCTGAAAATTAGTTTAAAGAAAAAAACTAAACAAAACAAGGTAAAAAAGACTTGTAAAAGGTGCTAAAAATTGCACTAATTCTGTTAAATAATTGTGACGTGTAATCATAATAATTATATAAAATTATATTTTCCTGAGACATTCTCCCTCGCTTTTTGAAAATAATGTGCCAAATCTTCTAATTTCTTGCTTTTTTTTTTTTTAGAAAGAAATCGCACCAATGTACTCAGGGCTCAAAGGTTTAAATACTTGTGAAAGGAGCGTGAAAAGTGACGCAACTCCAGATTTCAAAGGGTTAATTTACTGATAATAGTAATGAACTAATAGTTTCTTATGCTGAATGCATAATTCAGAACGTACAAAGCAATAACTGCAGCTCAAACCTCTAAAGTACGCTCAATAACTTCATCTGTTCGTGATGAACCTCGCGGCTCCAGAAGCCTCATAACTCACAATCATTTTTATCTCATGTTTCGGCGGGAACGACACTTTAAACTGCCGCGTAAAACTGATTAATAATGTGTCAGTCCTGCATTTTAATCGCTGACACATTTCATGAAGTTCAGCGTCACTTTCACAGTTTATGGTCTTTATAAAGCGTCTTTGGGAGGAGGACGGGGTCGGCCTATTAAAACGTTATTGCAGTCATTAATTATATAAAAGCAGCAGACTCTAAAGTTCCTCCGAAGCTCAACATGAAGAGAAAGACGGCGCAGAGTGATGTTTTAAAATATGTTTGTAAAAATCGATTTAAACATATTTGCATTAGTATCTCACACACTCGTATCGCTCTGCGTACAGAACGTGCTTTTCAAATCAAGCTTTAAAAGATGTCAGACGTTATTCTACTTTCATTTAGTTATTTTTTTAACCAACATCAGTCCTAAATATAAATTTCAAATATTCATTAATTTTCAGAATTTTAACCCTTAAAATGCCAGGTTTTTGTCATGATGCCACAATGTTTTTAGATAAAAAAATAATTATTTTCAATATACAACATGCAAAGTAGATTTTTATATTATCACAGCATGGGATATGTCAGTGATTAGCAGTAACAATGATTTTTATACATTATTTTTTTTTGTGCAGTTTCAAATACTCACACAGCTCTGCACAAAAATGCACTTTTTAAAATCAGGCTATAAAAAATATTATACAATATTATATATATTATATATTATTATAAATATTAAACTCAGATTTTCTGCTCTCTTTGAGTTTATTTTTTTAACCAACATCAGTCCGAATCAAAAATATAAAATATTCATTATTTTTCAGAATTTTAATCCTTTAAATGCCAAGTTTTGGTCATGATGCCAAAAAAAGAGAGAAGAATTTTCAATATACTCCACGCTAAATATTTTGGGGTTTTTTGCTGATGACAGCCTGGAATATGTCAATGATTACTGATTGATCTGTCAAATATGATTTTTTTAAAGTGTCATCAGGTGGAAAATAGTCAAAATGACAAATTCAGAGTCAAAAGCCCAGAATGACACCCAGAAATAATACAAGTCCTGTTTTTCTGCTCTGATGGCTGTGGGATCAAAAATGTCAGTTTGAATGGGTTTCAATGGAGCATTTTTGGACCTGAACAGTCTGAATGTAACTATTTAGTTTCCACAGTGTATTTTAGACTTATTGTAGGAGCTGAGCTGCAAATTCACTGATTACACTCAGATACACAATCTGGACTACATTTAGGACACATGCATCAACACACACACAGTTATCAAAAAACCCGCTGAAATCACTGCAAAAGCGGCGGTTTTTGACAGTTTGGAATAAGTGGTCACAAAAATTGGGACGTCTGCATCGGAGTCAGCGCAGACCGTCACGACCGTTTCTCTGAAGACACGTGACGGAGGAAAGACTAAGAAGACCGAGGAACGTTAAAGAGCCCTCGGTCTTCGACATGAATTGACATTTCATGACAGAGAAACAGACACATGAGGACGTGAGGACGTGAGGACGTGACCTCCGTGTCCTCAGAGGGACCCTCATCACATGTTTCCAGGTGAACTTGTGAGCGATCACTGAGGACTGGGTGATTAAATGGCTTGTTAACGGTTGTGTGGTGATTAGCGAAGGGTTAAAGTGGACCCCCTCCCCTCCTCTCTCCGGCCCTGCAGGACGGATCGGATTATCCTCCGCCTGTTATCAGCAGCGGGGGGGCGCTCGTGGAAGAGCTCGTGCTACAGATGGCAGAGGAAATTAGAGTCTGCACGCCATGATCAGGATCAGATCTAAGACCCCGAACCAGCCGGGTCCCCCTCAGGTGGAGGTCTCTCATCCACACGGAGGATCTTTGAGACCTGAGCAAATTGGTTTGATTTTTTTAGAAACACATGAAAAGAAAGCAGTGAGCAACTTGAATAGACATGGCCCAAAAATGAGCAAGACATTGATAAAAAAAAAGAAAATAGAATGAAAGAAGAATAGTTTAAAAAAAACAAGAAAATGACCCCAAAAAAGTACTGAAAACTACCAAAAAAACCCCCCACATTTTCCTGTAACGTAATTTTAAATATATAATTGTAATAATTATGAATATGGTTTTGTGTTTTATATTTTTACAAGCTTTTTAGCTTTTTTAAAGTAATTTTTTAATAATAATTTTCAGATATTTTAGGTCACTTTTTATTTTTATTCTATTTTTTTTTTTTTTTACTATTTGTGGGACATTTCTTGCTGAGTTGCTCACTGCCCTTTCTCTCGTGTTTTTGGGGGGAATCATATCAATTCGCTCACATTTCAGAAAATGAAAAAAAGCTTGTAAAAGGCAACTGAACACAGCACAAAAAAACTGATGTCCATCCAGGTCTCAAAGGATTAACATTAAATTTGACTTTATTTTATTTCACTCAGCAGGCACAAACTCCAGTTAACGCCTCGATAATTTGGTATTTTAGTCACTTTTTTTGTAGCTTTAGTTATTTTCCCGGAGCTCTTTATATAATCTTACAGCAAGGCTTCTTTTTAGTGACGCCGCCGTGAGACGACAGACTCCCAGCGTCTGCCAATCCACAACAAATGCAGTAAGCCAATTAGAGATAACTATCATGGAACTTAATTGAATTAGTATCGCTGATTTGCCATCCCTCTCTTTCCATTTAGGCCCTGCAATCCTCCCCTCCATCACACGCATTTACACTCCATTACAGCAGGCAGGCGGAGACCCCAGACCGTCTGCAGCGCCGGGAACAGCTACTCTGTAAAAGTAAGCCCGAGCAAGTATCGGGCCTGCATCACAACCTGCCTCACTTTATCTCCCAGTACTGCAGAATCTACCGCGGTGCATCTGTAGGCGGGTTTCCGTGACAGATTTGCACAAAACAAATTTTCGAAATGTCGATAAAACACCTTTGTGAGACGACTGTGTTTCCACTGAGTGATGTTCTGCGACTATACACAAAATATAGCTTCCTTTTTGGAAAAAACTGTTTCTTTAAATCAGCTGCTCGCTGTAGTTTATCAAACAGGAGGAGTGACTTCAGGGACTATTTTCAGCTGCGTAGTAATCCACATTAGGCGGGTTTCTGTTACAGATTTGCACAAAATTGAAGTGATAATGTCAAAATGTGTGTCCACTGAGTGATGTCATGTGACTTCTGCTCTGGTGATAACATCCCAGTAACCATGGCGATGGATGTTCAAAACATCCGCAGCTTTATTTCTATTGCAGCCACCAAACTAGTCGTCATTATTTCCAATCCAAGGCCACGTAGGCGTGTTATGGAGCCGTGATGGAAAGGCGAGCCCCTGGGAACGGCCACGCTTAATTTTGGATTAATTGCCCAGCACTACTCCTTAAAAAATATTGTTCTTATTCTTACATTTTATTACAACTTGGCCTCGGGTCCGGATAGGATGAAGTTTTGGTCCGGATCCGGACCGCGGTCTGCTGATGCCTGGCTTACAGGTAATGTGATGCATCAGTGGTATAGGCGCTATTAATAACCACCTCCGTGCGCATTGGTCGCGCACAATGACAGGAACTGCTCCAGTCCGTGCAGCCTGTCAGACATGTCCGCGGGCTGGAGCGGGCTGTCGGACATGTCCGCCCCGGAGCGGGCTGGTGGACATGTCTGCGTGCTGGACATTTGTTTGAAAGAAAAATGAAAGTAAAAGTAAACCAAAGAAAATATGAATCCAGTACGAATTTAACATCGGAAACGATTCGTATGTTGACTTTTGTTTGCTTGTACACACTTTTCAAACACTGTCTCTGTTTACCTCATAATTACATGATTTTATTTTATTTTTTTTAAATTCAAGAAACTTTCTTGGAGCTCCTTCAGAGCCTGCAGGCTGTAACGTAAACTGCTGAGAAATATGTGATCGGTCTAATCAGAGCTGAGTAATCTGTAATTCTCCTCCTGAGACATATGGCGTGGGAGGAATAATCTGACAGCGACCGCCGGACGAGTTAAAACCCCGAACAGGAGACCGAAGCAGATGAAGCTTAGCGAGAAATTAAGACAAAACGTTTCCAGCACCACCAAACAGCACACTTCAGCTTTTTACCCACCGGAGCAAGAATTTAACCGTCAATGACGATTCAAGCCAGCGATAATAAAGTTAAACAGGTTTCGCATCAAATTTATCCATCAAAAAATTAAAATGGAAAGATTAGACTTGACACTACATATTCTTATACTTTCAGTAAATTTAGGAGAAATAATCTGTCATTGGTTTTATGGCTGTGCGTAGAGCAGAATATTTCAGGTTGATGTTCAGCTTTGTATTAAGAATAAAATCTGGGAAAACCATAAAATGATAAGTTATTATTAAAAGAAATTAAAAAATAATTTAACACATAAATAAAAAAGGTCAAAATAGGAATGTTAAATTAAAAAATAAATATAACATTTAAACAACATTAATGATTTTAAGGTTTTAATCATATTTGATATTCCTCAGGGAATTTTGAAATTTTTGGGGGATTTTAGGATTTTATTGTTACTGCACGCTGCACCGCTCACTTTAGATATTTTTTTTCAAATTTCTTATTTTCCAACTCAGTGTCTCATTCATTATAATTTTTAATATTTATTGATCACTGAGACCTGAGTACTACATTTCATTCTTCATATATATTTGCATTGCTGAAGTGCAAATAAAGAATCCTTGATCCTTGGAAAAAAATATGAATTTTTCTTCACATTTAATATAATTTAACTGATTTTTAAAAATTTCCATCAAGAAACACAAATATGTGTTCATATATTGTGTGTTCTCAATTACATGCATTATTATTATTATCATTATCATCATCATCATTATTATTATTATTATTATTATTATTATTATTATTATTATAATCATTATCATCATCATTATTATTATTATTGTTATTATTGTTCTTGTCGTGTTTCTCTTTGAAGTTAATGTGTGTTTTTTGTTGTTGTTTTGGGCTCAATTTTTTTGTCTTTTTGTTTGTTTTTGCTCATACTGTGTTGTTTTTTTGTCATGTGTTTCCTTGTAGTCATTAAGTGTCTTTTTGTTGTCATTTTGGGTCTCTTGAGACAATTTTTTGTCTCTTTTAGTTTTTAGTCATTTTATGTTGTTTTTTAGTCATGTTGTGTCTTCTCGTGGATGTTTTGTCCCTCTTTGATTTTTCTTTTTGTCTTTTTGGACAATTGTGTTGCTGTTAAGTCATTTTGTGTCTCCGAGTGATTGTTTTGTGTCTGCTTGAAGTTTTTTGTCTCTTTGTGGTCTTTTTCTGTCTCCTTGTTTATTTTTGTTGTCATTTTGGTCTCTGAGACAGTTTTTTGAGTGTTTGGGTTCATTTTTGTCCGTCTCTGTCACTTTGCATTACTTTTTAGTCATTTTATGTCTCCTCTAGTTGTTTTGTGTCTCTTTGTTGTTGTTTGGGTCTCTTTGAGACAATTTTCTGTCTTATTGAGGTCATTATGTTTCTCTTTAAGATAATTTCGTGTCTCCTTGTGGTGGCGTTGTGTCTTTTTTGTGTGTGGCTGCAGGAGCACACATGTTGTGAAATAAACAACCATTTTCTTGTCATGTTTGGTTTAATTTTTGGTTTCTCTTCTCTTTCTCTGCTCTTCAGCCTTCAGGACGCTGTCAGGAAGCGTCGAGCCGAGGGTCGCTGCCTTGCTCAGGAGAATCTCGGTCATTAATTTGAGGGTGAGTCATTAATTTTCCGGCCTGTGTGGGATTTTAAACGGCCTGTCTGATCTTTGGCTCAGTGTCAGAGTGAAGTGAAATAAATCAGGGCAGACTTCTTTATTTCTGCTGCGGTCTCTCCCTCCACACCTTCTGGAAGGTCTTTAACCTCGTCCAGGAAGCTAATCAGCGGCGTTGTGAGTGATTTAGAAAGGGCTCGCTTCTCTCTGCCGTCTGGCAGGCGGTGATAGCGCCCGGGAGAGCTGTTAGAGCCGCCGGCGTGGAACCGACCGTGTCCAACAGCACCGCAGAGGACTCACATCCGCCGCCGCCTCCACTGCTGCTGCTGCTGCTGCTGCTGCGGCCTCCAGCATGTGAGAGGGAAAAGTGCGATGGGGGGTGGCGACAAACTAACAGCAGCTGGATGAAAGGTGGCGTGCCAAATTAGTCCACTAGTCCGTCTTGGTGGAGTGCCAGCGGTGCTCAAAATGGAGCTGTGAGCCAATCTGAGCTGTGTAAATATTAATCCAGTCAACACGGAGAGTTTAATGAGTCGTGTTGGGTCCTGTTTGAACAGCGAGCGCAGGAATCGCTCCTCATGATGGAAGCTGCTGTTTGGACTCTGAAAGTGAAACAAGATTTCACACATGAGGACTTTCACCTTCCTCTGAACCGCGAGCCCAAACACGACAGTCAAATTAAAGATCACAGTGGAAACATTCAAACTTTTAACAGTCAAATGTCGAGTTCAGACACATTTTACCAACATATTTCTATGACTTTGAGGCAGATTCTAAAAACCATGAATTTTCTGAAACAACCATCATTTATACTCCTTATCAGTTCTTTACATTACTATATTGCAGTCTTTTTTTCATTTTATCTTATTTTATTTAGGAGGGGGAATGGGGTGGTGGTTCCCATCCACCCAGAAATGTGATTTTAATTTTTTAAAATAAAACATTTTGGCATTTTTTCTTTCAGAATGTTTGGTAATTGTTTTTCTTTGAAAGGGTTTGGTGATTCTTTCTCCTTTAAAAAAATATTTTTTTAAGGAAAAAAACGTTGGCAATTTTTAGAGAAAACATTTTGGCTTTTTCTTCTTAGGATAGTTTTGGCAATTTATTTTCCTTAAAATTTTTGGTGATTTTTTTCCTTTTTTTTTTTTATTTTTTTTTTTAAATGTTTATACATAACGTTACCCAGATTTTAGGAACATATGCACGGACCTTAAAGAAAACATGCTGCTTAAACGTTACTAAAACATTGCATTAGTTGCATTCTCGCTGGGATATGTAAAAAAAAAGGATCACTGCAGAGATTTGGATCTTTGCATCATCAAACATCCTTATTGTGGCTTTTTCTGCATTCTGTGGTTTCCTGTTGAAGGTGTGCACGCGCGCGTGCGTGCGCGTGTGAGTTATAGGGGCGTGGAGGTGGAGGGGAGTGTTGCATCCTCTCACGTGACCAGCCTGTCTGTCCTCTCTCCCCTCAGTCCGGATCTCTTTGTTGTGGTTGCAGCTGCTGCTCTCTTTACGCACCGCGTCTCCGAGCCGCTTCATTACCGCGCGGACAAACACAACCGGAGCGCGTGATAATCACTGTGAGCGGGGTTCACCGGGACGTGGAGGCGCCGCTGCGTGCGCAGACACAAAGCTGCGTTCAGATAGATCCAGCTGAACACAAACACACAAAAAAAAAACACGCGGAGCGGAGGACGGGCGGATGGCGGGGATGCTGCCGCTGCCTCCCTGGACGAACCGGACCGCCTCCGAGGCTTCCTGAACGAGCGGGGAGCTCTCCGCGCACTCCTCCGTCCGCAGCGCCTCCTCTGCTCCTCTCTCTGCCGCCGCTCGGAGCTCCTCCCGTCAGCGGGACGCAGCGCGAGGCAGCCGGGGTGTTTTCCGCTGCGTCTCCGCCTGCTTCAAATTGTTCGCTTCACCTGAAATCGAGGACCGAGCGATACGCGCGCCGCGTGTCTGGAGGTCGGATCATCGTCATGGTGTCAGGCCCGGGGAGGTGTCCCGGCGGGGTGGTCCGGTACCTGGTGTCCGCCTGCCTGCTGTCTCTGCTGCTCTACCTGCCGGAGGCTCGCGCGTCTTATTACCCACAGAGCGGAGAGTGCAAAGGCAAAGGGAAGGACTGCACAGGTAAGAAAACTGCTGTTTCTGCGTGTCTGTGCGCGCTCTGCTCTGCTCTGCTCTGCTGCTGTGGGCGTGCGCACCATGCACCCGCTCCAACCATCCCTCCGATCGCGGAGAGAAATCACCGTAATGTTGACAAATCAGCATGCAGCCGCTGCACTGCTGCATCACGGAGCCGTGAGTTCGCTTTGTGACGCTCCTGTGGCGGCTTCCGGCGGCTCACAGTCTCCGGTGTCCTCTGCGTCTCACCCGGAGTCTTATTAATGTGGCTTTAATGTGCTGTCAAATGTCTGCTGTCCTTATTGGACACTCTGTGCTCCATCATTAGTGCCCAGCTGACTGAAATATGACAAGATCACATAATTATTCCTGCGTGCTGTTTGGAAAATCAATATTCCGGCCGATAATGTGAACGTTGAGGCTTGTCGGAGGCATTTTAATCCACTGTGGCATCAATAGATTTATCATTTATTATCGGGATTATTGTTCTGACGTTGCAGCTTTGTTTTTCTCTGCGCTCCAGCTGTTTATTTCTGCATCAGAGATACTGTTTGTTTTGCTTGGGGGCCACTTTTACAAAATGACAAAAGGCCAGGGGCCCATCGCAGCGGCCCCATACACGTTTCTACGATTTTAGGATGTTTCTTGGATTTCTGATGATTCTAGGATATAAGGACATTTCAGGGATTTTAAGATGTTTCTAGCATTTTAGGAAGTTTCTAGGGTATTAGGATGTTTCATGGACTTTGGGAATGCAGGACATTTCTAGGATGTTTCCAGGATTTTAGGAAGTTTCAAAGTTTTCGTGGACTTGACTAGGATTTTAAGACATTTCTGAGATTTTAGAATGTTTCTAGAATTTTAGGGTGTTTATTGGATTTTAAGACATTTCTGATTTTAGGACATTTCTTGGATTTTAGGACATTCCTATAGGACATGTCTGGGATTTTAGGACGTTTTGAGGATTCAAGGACACTTCCAGGATTTTAGGACATTTCTAGGATTTTAGGATGTTTCATGGAATTTATGAGGTGTCTAGGATTTTGGGACATTTCCTCTATTTCAGGACATTTCCAGGATTCTAGGACATTTTATGATGTTGATTTAGATTTAGATTTTGGGAGGTTTCTCCTATTTCTTTAGAGTTTTAGGATGCCTCCAGGATTTTAGGACATTTCTAGGATTTGCTATAGTGACTTAGTGTGCAGAGACTTTGATCTGTTGATTGTTTTCTTGATTATTGTTCATTGTTTGGTCGGAAAAATTTCAGATCACAATGAAAAAATGTTGATCTTCTTCTCCAAATCCCAAGACGATGTCCTCGAGGGTCTTGTTTTGTCCGAACCAAAAGATAATCAGTTTCCTGTAGAATCCGAGATTTTTCTTTCTTTTTTATTCAAAAATTACTCAACTGATTGACCAGTTGCCACAGAAGTTTGGCGTTAATTTCATATTTGTCAACTAATCATAAATTGTTGCAGCCCTGGTAAAGGTGAGAACAGTTTGTGTTCTAGTAAAGTCAGAAAATGACGTTTTGCTTTAATGCAGCCTTTTAAAACCAAAGACAACTTTAACGATATCACAATATCCAAAATCTAAGACGGTATGTGGTCTCATATCAGGGCATCGATATGATATTGATAAGATATTGGCACAGAAACCGTGTGGTTACGGTGAGGAGACGGTCATGTTTTGGCTTAAAAAACAGGGTTTTGGGGGCACAGTCCACCTGGAAACACGGCATCTTAAAAGCAGCTGTTTGTGTCGGCAGGTGTGGCTCCATCCTCCATGACCTCCACATGGTGTATGAAATGTATAAATGCCACATATTCGTGGTTTGCAGGAAGATGCCAGCGTGCTGGTCCTCCGTGAGTCTGTGAGCTTTTCTGGACGTATTAATATTCTGACAGAGTTTGTAGAGGATGCTGTTTGCATCCTCCTGCATTAATATCTGATATTCATAAATTCATTATGCTGTTATGCTGTTCTTTCTCTTTAGCTTTTATGAAATATTTAAAAGGAAAAAACAGCAGTCATGTAAATGAGTGTTAGCTGTCACTCCGAGTGTCTGGAGTAACCCGCCTCACTCATGTTTTATTAATGAGCCTCTGAATTACCGTTTTTTCATGCGCCGCTCGCATTGTTTGCATTGAGAAACGGAGCGTTTTCCTCACAGACGAGCGCGCTGTGATCCTGATCTCTGCTCTCCTGCAGACGCCCGACACACCGGAGCATAATGCAAATGTTCTGCAAGGCAAATGAAAATGTTCCGAGTCACTAAACAAACCAAATACCTCGATTTATTTCAGCACAGAAAAGTCTGATTCACACAGCCGCCGCCGCTCCGTGCATAGCAACGACCCCGCTGCACTGCTCCGCGTCCTGAAACCACGGAGTCCATCCCGCCGCTTTCAAAAGAGCTCAGAGCTCAGAAAGCAGAAGAAAAGAAAGCTTTTACAGTCACAACAAGATGGCTTGTGGCACTTTGTTGGAAGCTGCTGTGTTTCGGGGTCTGAAGGGGAAACAGGCCTGCAGCAGCAGCGAGCGTTCAGAGCACGCCGTTACTCACCGCCGCTCACACTGCTGCCAGCACGCCGCGTGGAGAGGACGCTCGCAGCTTATCTGACATCAGCTGTCCATTTTCCCCGAGCAGAAGCTCGCAGTCTGCGTCGGCCGCTTGCTGCCGTTTTTCTCACTCGGTTAGGTGTGAAAATTTGGGTAAAAGAACATAAAACAGAAATCAGTACGGCTGATTCAAAGGATCAGAATCGAAAATGCTGTACTGATCCCCGAGGGGGGAATCGCGGTTCATCGCAGTCGGCGTGTTCCTGAGATTTCAGGACGTTTCAAGGATTTAAGGATGTTTTTAGCAGCTTTCGCTGTCGCAGTTTACAACATTAACATGTTGACAGCGAAGTGGACAAACAGTCATTCGTAAAGCGTCCCGCTCTGGAGACAGAAGTCATCTTCAGCCGGTTATTGACTTCCTGTCCGGCCATCATGTCGATTGTCAGCAAAACAGCGTGAGAACAGATGAGATCGATGAGTCTGAGTCGGTTTTGCTCACGTTTGTGAGTCAGATCTGTCCTCACATGGTCCTCATGTGTTGTTTTGGGGCTTTTTTTTTTAGATCTGGGAAGTCACGTGAGAATAATTTTCTGGAGGCACATGTGTTCAGCAGACCTCCTCCCGGTCTCTCCGGGGTTTAGAGAGTTTTACCAGCTTTGAGTTGTTCATGAGGCGCGTTTCCATCGAGTGATGTTCATTAGCAGATTATTTCATCCATGATATCAAAATACGCCGCACAGCCTTTGCTTCGGTTCCTGCAGGCTCCTCTCCCTCCTCTGCTCTGAGGTCTTGATTAAAAACTGGCATTTTGTTGCTGCTTTGAATCTAATTTCACCATAATTTCTTGGTCTCATATAAGGAGCGGCTGTGACTCAGAGGTAGAGCGGGTCGTCCTCTAATGGGAAGGTCAGTGGTTCGATCCCGGCTCCTCCAGTCAACATGTGAATGATTACCGAGAAGCAGGTGGCACCTTTTACGGGAGCCTCGGCCAGCAGTGTGTGAATGTGTGTGTGAATGGGTGAATGTGACATGAAGTGTGAAAGTGCTTTGAGTGGTCAAAAAGACGAGAAAAGCGCCATACAAGTGCGGTCCATTTGTATGAGAAGATCTCACTCTCTTCCTACATCGTCACACAGAAGCACGCCACGTCTTTAAGAGCATCCTGAGGCTATTTATTGTACATCATGTGACATATTAAAGTAAAAAAAATGCAGTTTTGCAAAATATGGCTTTTTAAAATCACCTGAAAAACCACCTCAAAGGAGCGTAAAACACAAAGGAGCCGGTTTCTACCAACGAGTGCGCAGCCATAGCATCATGTGACCTGGAAAAGCCAAAAAAAGTGTTTCCACTGCAGTTTGGACAAATGTGGCTTTTTTTAAAAATTGCCTGAAATGCCGGATTTAAAACGGACAGCAGAGACGAAACTACAACCTGTCATAATTTACACAATTAAAACTACTGACGCCAAGATTTCACAGAGCACATATTTAAATTAAAATACAGTGATTCATTTCCATATCACTAAAACTGTGAATGAAGATGACAGTAAAAGTTCTGTTAAAAACATATTTTTCCACCAAATGATAGAAAAGTATGGATAAGGACTCGGATCGAGGAGGCGTCTCGTTAATGGGACCCACACTGAGCCCGTCCTCTCAGGCTGATGTGTCCCTTCAGCTCTTCGGTGATGAATCACGGGAGCTGGCAGCGAGCCTGGACCGACCCGGCGGGTGCAGCATCTCGAGGAAGCAAAAGAAGTCATAAACAAAAACTCTTCGTGGGAAAAAATCCTGCTGTGACGTCACCTGACAACACGCGAGTTTCTAATCACCGTCAGCTGTTTTCCTCCACAGGAAGCAGGTTTGATTTTGTCCAGAGCAGCTTCACTCTGAAGGAGGAGACGGCTGGAAATAAAAGCACTGCAGCTGCATGTCCAAAATGTGCATACCGACACTTCTCAAATCCAGATTTATTCATAAAGCACATATCAAAACACCAGAGTTGACCGAAGTGCTGTACATTGTCATTGTGGCGTTTTGTTGATGTAGTTCGGTGAAATACAGCCGGAGCGTTTTATTCTGAAAACTAACCGTATGTTTTAATGTTGCGTCGCTCTGACTTCCTGTCTGACCTGTGCTCCGGCGTCCATCGATTCGAAGCGCAGCGGAGCCACGGGAAGTAAACTTATTCCCCAAATTTCCACCAGATCTGTGTTCGGTCCGGCTCCGATCCGTTTGTTTGTTTATTTATATTTTTACTTACCTGTTTGTTTTTTATTTGTTTGTGCTTTTAAAAAAAGTATTTTCACAGATTTCTTGCTCATTTCCGGGTCGTTTCTCCTGAAGTTGCTCATTCTTCTCATGATTTTGAGAGAAGTTGAGCCGGTTCGTGATGAGGGTTAGAAACTGGCCTGCTGGGAGCCGCTCTGCGATCGCTCTGCCCGACGGCGCTCGGTGGATCGTGCGTGTCGGTCGTGACGTTTAGCGGAAGGAAATCTGATGAGAAATCCTCTGGAAGGACGTGATTGAGATTTCCGCCGAGGACGCTGTGACGTTCGCGGAGCTGCAGCTGAATATTGATGTTGTGTCGGCTCTGTTTACAGTTTACACTCTGGTCATTTAGCCGAAGCTGTGATCCAGAGCAGCTGCTGACGAGGAGGAGGAGGAGGAGGAGGAGGAAGACGCCTGCTGTTCAGTCGTCCTGAGACACGGCGGTGAACAGAGACGAGTAGGTGGAGAGCTTTTCCTCCGCGTGTTTAAAGGTGGAGACGCGTTTGCATCGTCCCTGCAGGATGTGACGCTCTTTGTTGCTCGGCCTGTCTGGAGTCGCAGATATCAGCGCCGCTCTGTAATGAGTCGTCATTCAGCGGCGGGCTCTGGAGAGCGGCCCTCGGGCTGCTGGGAAATCAGCGGCTAAATGAACGGAGGGAGTTTTCTTGTGTCTTTGGGCTCTCGGGGCAAACGTTGAACCAGAGCAGCTGCAGAGTCGTACTGGAGCCTCCGAAACAAAGAGCGACGCCGTCAGAGAGGTCTGCTGTGGGCTGCAGAGATTTTGTATTTACACATTTCTTTATTGTCTCTCCAGTCAGGGAGTTTTGGTTTCCTTTGATTCTGTTTGGAGTCGGCGGGCTCGCTGGTTTGGAAGACAAACACTTCTTTAAAAATCACCCAAAATTCCTAAAACAAAACAAAAAAAGCACCAAAAAGTTTTTAAAAAAAACAAAAAAAGTGGCAAAAATTTCTCCTTAAAAAAAATTCTAAAGGAAAAAAATCACCATACATTTTTAAAGAACATAAATTGCAAAAAAAAGTTCTTTAAAAATCACCAAAAATTTCCATAGAAAAAAAAGTTCCAAAATTTTTTAAAGAAAAAAATCACAATTTTTCTTTAAAATCACTAAAAGATTCAAAAGAAAAGTGTCAAAAATGTTTTAAGGGAAATTTGTTTTTACAGCTATTTAAAGTTGTATGCCCCGCCCCTAAAGCCATACACAAACACACACACACACACACACACACAAAACAACGGTTCTTATTTTTGGTGATTATATATACACAAAAGCTGTTCGGAATATTTTATTTCATTTCTGGAAATAGACGCCCCCAAATCCTACACACTGGACATTTCAAAACAAAACTTTATTTTGATGTTATTTGTAATTCAAGTGAAACGTCACACCAGGTTGTTAGGTAACGAATGAGGAGGCTGTGTGTGTGTGTGTGTGTGTGTGTGTGTGTGTGTGTGTGTGTGTGTGTGTAACAGTTTAACAGGCGTTTTATTCCTCGTAATGGAGCAGAAACAAACAGATGATAAACGACAAGATGTTCTCTCTGCTTTATAAAAAAAAAGAACAGCCGAAATCTAATTTTATTGGACACACAGCAGAAATAACATTAATCATATTTTTGGCACAGAAACGCCGCCGCCCCCTCGTTTTTACACATCAGGCAGATTGAAGTGTTTCCATGCAGATGCTGCAGATTGATGACACTTCTGTTCTCTTTAATAAACAGGAGGATGTGCGGCGCCGAGCCTCCTGACTTCATCACAGGATCCGTTTTTTAATATTTTTTAATGCTGAAACACCTCTGTGACACGCTGTCTCCTGTTACTCTGACTGAGTCATTTATTTGTCATATTCTCCCTGTAGTCCAAATATTTGAGGAAAAAAGGCTTTTGACCATCTGATTTTAAATATTTTAGTTGGTATCATTGCATATTAAAAATGGAGGTGTTTCTCTGATGATTAATCCTTTAAAACCTGGATCGACATCAGTTTTTTTGTGTGTTCAGGCGCCTTTTCACAAGCTGTTGGACCCTTTGAAACCCGAGCGAATAGGTTTCAAAAACACGGGGAAAAGGCCTTGACCAGCTTGGCAGGAAATGTCCCTCAAATTGCAAGAAATTTGTAAAGAGGTGACAAGAAATTAGCTAAAGAAAGTTAGTAAAAAAAGTGGAGTATTATTACAAAATTATCACAAAAAAGGGAAAAATGTCCAGAAAACGATCATCTCATGCAACTCGGAGTGAGACACATTTGTCCCGCTCGGCTGCAGCTTCTGTTTGAAACATTGAAATAAATCGCAGCTGGTTTTAGTTGCAACAGCCTTTAAACAAAGTTTGCATCGGACTGTGGTTTGTTCCAGATCTGACACCGAAAAACTGAACCAGCTCCAAACGACTGATGAGTCTGTGGCCT